>NC_142673.1:18473612-18576112 GCF_964200805.1 Pocillopora damicornis | reverse complement strand
CTATTCGTAGGTCTGGCCAAGCCTTTATGGTCATTGGCTCCCGTATAGCCACTAACTATGGCCTATAAATACAGGTGTTTAGTGTTAAATTGTAAAACTCCCCGAAGAAGTTTACGACAGCTAAACGAAACGCGTCAGGGAGTAAAGAAATTTTACAGCTACCGTTCGTAGTTCCGTCCGTTCGTTTAAAAGAATTTTTTTGTAAAATTTGGTACGATAGCTGTGGTCAGTTTTTCCATGCAGCTTGTCTGGATGTACCTTTCGCAGAGACGTGGGGGGGACAGAGACACCAACACAACATTTCAACTGCCGTTCGCTTCGAAAATTAAGTTTTCATCCCGAGTTCATTTGTTAAATGAAGTAGGAAAAAACACTTCGAACGGAAAACAGAATTATTTGAACGCCTGGATCTTCTGAAAAAAGGTCTCCTAAATGAGTGGCCCTGATTATATTTAAGCATGGTAAACACGTTAGCCTTAACTTGGCTGTTTCTCGAAGCTCAGTGTTTTCTTACATGCCTTTTTCACGTGAAATGAGGCGATTGAATATATATAATAAACACTAAAAGAACTACAGCTGATGGAAATTTAAAATGTCTTATTTAAAGGCTGTGGAAACAAACTTATTTATGACTCTAAACATATAGAAATCTAGAACGAAATTTTTTTAGAGTTGCTCAGCTTTTCATTTTTCCGGAATCGAAAGTCGAGATTGCAAAATTCAAGTGAAAAGCAAACCGACTGTGATTTACGCCTTAAACAAGTAAAGATACTTTATTCCGTCATACAACAAGTTACATATCGTAAATATTCTTCTTGATGCCTTTCCCGGTGTCACCGATGCCTTTCCCGATGCCTCCATTGGTTAATATAACAGTAAAAATATTGTACCAGTCAAAGCGTTTGGAAAATTGTTTAACTTTTGAATTAGCGAAGTATAACCTGGTAACATTTTGGCTTTACAATACGATTGTTTTTTTGTAAGTTACAAAACGTAAATATAATTCTTCTTGGTGCCTTTCCCGATACCTCCATTGTTTAATACAGCGGTAAAAGATATATGTGCCATCAACACTTTTGAAAAATTGCTTCACATTTTATTTAGCGAAGTATGCTGTTAACATTTCGACTTTACAACACTATTGTTTTCTGCAACTACAACTGATATGTCTCTATATGAGGTATTAAATTTGTTTCCCCGCTGACCTCTCATATTTCGGTCATTTCTTCATCCCCCGCTCGTAGCCCGTGATGTAGTAACTCCCTAATAAATCCGCCATGACTGTTATTGTGCAAGATGATCATCTCACAGCTGGAGCTTGCGCTGCCTGTGGAAGAACCGTTGAAAATTTGAACAAGTTATAAAGAATAGTATGCGGAACAAAATATGGTCGATTTACAACGATAAATATTTCGAAATACGAACATTTTACAAGTAAATTCAATAGAACTTACTCACATCTTGTGTGTCCGTTGTGGTTTCCGGCGATGTCTGCCGTTTTAAACTTGCATTGCCATCTCTGTTATTCTTGGTATTCTTCGTATCATTTTGAAGTCGGAACAATCTTTCGCCTTATATTTCCTTCTACTGAGTTGCAATGTTTGCCCCGTGGCGAACCTAGAAATCTGTACGCAAACACAATTACTGGCAACTCATTCATTATGTTAAGATCTCAAGACTAGACAGTCAGATCAACCGAATGATGGATCGATTTTTTATCTGACCGTTTCTTGAGAGCTAAACCACTGGCAGCCCAAGCTCCAGCTGTGAGATAATTATCTTGCGAGTAAGAGTCAGGGTGAAATTATACGAGTGTGTATGGGAATATTCACCACCGCTTCTTTGATTAGGAAAATACAGTCAAATTCTCAATAAAAGTACATCGCTTTTTGTCTGACCGCTTACTTTGTTGAAAAGAATCCATTTCTAGTTTTACTTCATGAGAGAATTCTCTTGATTTTTCGCATGTGATTATGGGACCAAGAAAAGGCTCGGGAAACGGTGGAGGACGCGGAGGATAATTTTAAGTAATCGCGGTCCAAAATGCCAACTCGTAGGTTTACAGGAGAATACCGCAACACCGCAATTTGAGATTTAAATTACCGAAATAACGTAAGGAAAAATTGTCCTATACCGCAATATTGTTTACCTACAAATCATAATATGACCTTTGAAGCAAGATCATGGTGACGTGGCTTTAGTTTCTGAAAGAATTGATGACATGTTAAAGAACTTGAACAGGTGAAATCACGATATCTAACAAGGACGCTTTCCTTTCCTTGGGAAAATGTCTGGTAAGAAATCAAATTTAAGGATAGCGCGATTAGATTTATAATGTAGGGAAAATATAACTTCTACAAAATTTTTTGTAACCGACTGTCGTTGTGGATATTTTGACTCAGTTGACCATAACATAGTACCTTCATTTTGTTATTGCCAGGAGCTGGGACTGGCAAACACACCTGTTCCTGGAGAAAATTATCCCTGATTAACTTTAAAAAAAATGAGAGGAGGAAAATTTTATACTTTATTTCCTTTAAAGCTTATAACATAAGCTAACTAACCTACTTGTAACTTGTTAATAACCTTATTTATTCATAAAATCATACTTTAACATACAATCAAAAACGTTAATTTCCTGCTCCGGAAGCATAATAAAAGTTAAAAATTTTTTCCAAACTCGGAGCTAAAAGTTAAAACTTATGAAATATTTCGTCCGTATTTCGATCGGACTTCATCAGTCAATGATATGAAACGGAAAACGGAAAACGAGGACAGAACCAGAGAAACACAGCATGTCAAGCAAGCTCTAAAAATGAATAACTATCCAGAATGGATGCTAACAATACCACATCCAAAATCTACAACAGAAGATACCGAAGAGCCTCAAAACGAGAAGAAAATCTATGCATCAACGCCATACATCAAAGGTATCTCGGAACGCCTGCAAAGAGCGTGCAAGTCACACGATGTTACACTTGTTCATAAACCCGTCAATTCTTTAAGATCACAATTGGTACGTGTCAAGGACACAACTGTCAATCTCAAGAAATGCGGTCCTGTGTACCAGATCCATTGTGAGAAGTGTAACAAGGAGTACGTTGGCGAAACGGCCCGCGCTCTGGAAATCAGAGTGAAAGAACACCAATCAAGAAGTTCATCAGCTGTTCACGAGCATTGTCGCCTAGAGGGCCACTCGGTGGACCCAAATAAGACAAAAGTACTATCAACCGAAGTTAACACCTTCAAACGCAGGATAAAAGAAGCTATTCAAATTAAACTTACGAAACCGGCGTTAAACAGAGACAATGGTTACGAATTAGCAGCTATCTATGACACAATTCTAACCCCCAAGAGGCGTTAAAAAAAACCTTTTTAAAATTCATCTTTTTAACATTCATATCATTGACTGATGAAGTCCGATCGAAATACGGACGAAATATTTCATAAGTTTTAACTTTTAGCTCCGAGTTTGGAAAAAATTTTTAACTTTTATTATGCTTCCGGAGCAGGAAATTAACGTTTTTGATTGTATCTTACGACAACATGGACGCGAAGTCCTAAAGATGGTTAGGAAAGGAGAGAAAACGCTTGGAAAACTCG
This sequence comes from Pocillopora damicornis, assembly GCF_964200805.1. NCBI lineage: Eukaryota > Metazoa > Cnidaria > Anthozoa > Scleractinia > Pocilloporidae > Pocillopora > Pocillopora damicornis. Next base: position 18,572,509 of record NC_142673.1, on the reverse strand, counting down.
CCCGGTGGCAGAATCACAAGCACTTTAACATCCGATGCAGATATAACAACATTACTCCAAACAGCCTGAAACTACGAACCTGTATGAAAGGTGTTAAGACCATGAAGATTATTCATAATGCCGAGAAGAAACTTCTTCAGGAACGAATAAGACAATGCAACTTTACGATCAGAAAGTACGAGGAGAGCGTAAAAGAACTGAAGTCAAGTTTACAATCCAAGGTGTCAACAGAGATAAACAATCAAATCTTAACTCTCTTCGAGAAAACACATTCGTCGCACTTTGAGATGGCAAAGAGCCGCCAGAGGCAAAAGTTTGACCGCCTACTGATCAGTAAAGAAGAAATTCGGTCACCGACGACAAACATTGGAGATACCAACATTGATCGGACAAAGTGGGTTATGAATCTCTCTGACCGCCCTCTTTCCGACATTGAACGCTCGGTTCTCATGAAAGGTCTGAATTTTAGCGTAACTCCATCAAAGATTCCAGTTGATGAGATCGTGGCAGCCACTGAACTGGCCTGTAATCAACTAAAAGAGAAAAGCCAAGCCGAGAGCCTGAGAAATGAAGTAGTTAAAATCGTAAGCAAGAGCAAACCCCCAAGACCAAACATCAGCAGAGCTGAAAGGGAAGCCATTAAGGCTCTGGCGAAAGACGATTCAATTGTAATCTTACCAGCGGACAAAGGGCGCACTACGGTAATCCTAAACAAACAAGATTATCACAACAAGGTGAAGGCTCTCTTAGACGATACCAATACGTATGAAAAATTAACATCTGACCCAACCAGAGCCATCAAAAACAAACTCATTCAAACCTTGAAGGAGTGGCGCAAAGAAGAGAGAATCCCTAATTATCTTTACAATCAACTGTACAACAGTGCGCGTAAAGCACACGTACGTTATCAATCGAACTACTCTGGCATGACTGAGTGCTATTTTTTTTCTACTAGACTCTTAAAACTATAATCTCTCAATACCGCTGGGTAGACTAATAAGGGAGCTAGCAGCGCGAATAGCATAGAATACTTTTTTTTTTTCTTATGTACGTTGAAAACCTCGAAATAAACAACTCGCTTAAATGGGCTCTTTTCATCAAAGTAAGCGGTCAGATAACAAGCGACACACTGTGGAAGTAAGGTGAGGTCTTTTTTTTTTGAGAATTTGACGTATTTTTTATTCCTTAGAGTTTTGTAAACTTTGTCCTGTTTACTAGGGATAGAACTCTGACGAACGAGACTCAATTAAACTGTTTTATTTCGCTCTCGTATTCGCTTATTTACATCAGGTGTGTAAAAAGCTACTCTGCAAAATTTGTAAGAAATCACTCTCTTATACGATATTTTCTGCATTTTGATTGGTTGTTGCCGAGTACTGATTTAAAAGGGTCATTCAAGGTTGCGTTAATTATGTAAACCATTCAATGTCAATAGTGTTCGCACTCATCATCTGACATGTGTCACGCACGAATCAAAGTTTCCGACACACTCCCCCATGCAACATTGCGTGCAAGGGTGCATTCACCTAGGAGACTTAACGAATTCAACTAAACGAAAAAGTCCTCTATAAATCAAACGTTTCAATTAAGTTCACAATTTTGAAGTTCAGTGAAAAGGAAATTGTGATTTATTGTTCATCTTCAGCAAGGTCCTGGATTCGGGCTCTGGCAGCAACTGCAGCATCTCGTCTCGGCCTGAAAACTAGTGCGTTTGGGTTCAAATCTGCTGTGGGAGTGTCTGCATGTGTCTCACAGGCCTGGTCGCAGTTTAGCTCAAGAGGGTACAGGTGTTGAACAGGCCTCTCTAACATGCCGTTTGCTGTCTTGAGTTGAACTGCGCGGATGATTCCGTCCTTCCCGGGATAGGTTTTGTTTACTATCGCCAGTGGCCAACTCCCACGATTCTTGTTTTCGGTCTTTATAGTTACGACATCTCCAACATTTGGCTGAAATTTGGCCGCTTTGTGTGTCAGGTTGTGCCGCTCTCTTAAAGCTGTTAAATATTCTCTCTGCCACCGCCTCCAGAGATTGTTCTTGCAGTTCCTGAGGTATTTAGCGCGTTTGCGTAGGTCCAGGTCTTTGATCCTCCCTGTTTTCTCTTCTGGCAGCTGACTCGTTCGCTGAAACAGGAATGTTGACGGTGTAAGTGTTGGTAGCTCGACATCATCTTCTACATAACTTAATGGACGTCGATTGATTTGTGTTTCCACGTCGAGCAGTACCTCGCTCAGCTCAGTCCAGGTAAGTACACCTCCCCCAATGACTTTGTACATGGCGGACTTTACGACTCCAATCAACCGCTCGAATTGACCTCCCCACCAAGGAGCCCGGCTTAAGTTAAATTTCCAGGTTATGTCGTAATCTTCAAGGAGACTTTGGAGGCGCTCATCTCCTCGCAATTGGCGAAGCCATTTCGCAGCCTTGATAAAGGTGCCTCCATTGTCTGAGTAGATAACACGCGGTCTGCCGCGGCGAGCGATGAGGCGTTTAAGACAGGTAATAAAATTGCTTGTCTCTAGACTCGACAATAATTCTAGGTGCACGGCTCTGGACAGGCTACACGTGAAGATAACCAAGTAAGCTTTCTCCTCGCTCTTCTTGCGTTGTTTATACTTGATAGGACCGGCAAAATCCGTGCCAATAACTTCGAAGGCTGTTCCACCATCTGTACGGTCTGTAGGCAGTAGTCCAGGAGGTGGTACTGTTAAGGGTAAAGCTGTGAAACGTTTACAGCCCCAACAAGCAGATCGCACAGACTTCACTAGTTGTCTCAGGGTTGGGATCCAGTACTGTTCACGAATCGCTGCCATGGTAAGGGCCACACCTCCATGTAAGGTTTCGACATGAATCCTCTGTACAAGCTTCCTCGTAAACACGGCGTCTGCTGGCAGGTACACTGGGTATTTTCCTTGAATTCTTCCATGACATTCGAGAATTCTATCTGCATTGGAAACGAGGTTGAGTTTCTGCCTGGTCTGTTCAAAGTGCGGTTTCTGTAAATCTTGAGACTGGACTCTTTCTATCCACCAGTTCTTGGTCTCTTGAATGTCTTCGCTAGTAAGAGGTCCCTTGCGCACCCTGTGAGTGGTGAACCGTCGCACCCAAGCTTGGATGCGAAGAGCTCGGCGTAAATCATGGCGTTCTAGGAGTTCGTCGAACACGTTCCGTTCTTGTTCAGGTTTCTCATTTGCTAGGCTTAGCACTTCTCGGATGACTTTTGCCTCTTCTTCTGAGGTTTCGGATTTCACGGTAACCGGGTTCTCTGGCCACATTTCAGGATTACGTAGCCACGCTGGGCCATTCCACCAAAGCTCTGCGTTGGTTACCTGGCCTCCTCGACTCGCCAGGTCCGCTGGGTTATCGGTAGTGGGCACGTGTCTCCACTGGATCTGTGGGTATTGTCTTATTTTTTTTTGCACGCGGTTAGAGACGAACTGTCGGTACTGACCATTTCCTACAATCCAGTGGAGGGCGACGGTGCTGTCCAGCCAACCGTAGATCATGGGTTCGGGTAGTTCGTTTAGAGCGTTTCTTACGTTGATGACTAAATTGGTAGCCATGTGAGCGCTGACTAACTCCAACCTGGGGACGGTTAGTTCTCTCTTGGCTAATCTTGCTTTTGCTGCAACCAGGGTTTGAGTGATTCCATCTTCTTGGCGTACGACTGAATACACCACTGCTCCAACCCCATAAGTTGACGCATCCCCAAACACATGCAGCTCAGCGGAGATGACTGGTTGTTGATAAGGTGCTATGGGTCTTCGAGTGGTTACTTCCGCCGGAAGTGACTGCTCCCACCTTTGCCAGCGTATTTTCAGATTCTCTGGGATAGGTGCGTCCCATGATACTTTGCAGTCGCACGCTTCTCGGTAGATTTGCTTCCCTTGCAGTGTAATGGGGGACGCTAAGCCAAGGGGGTCGTACACTTTCGCTAGTTTGGCCAGTACTTCACGTTTTGTCGGTGCACTACTCGCGCTTGGGAACTGCACGGCGATAGTATCTTCGAATTTGTCCCATTTTACGCCCAATAGCTTTGACTCACTTGGCTTGACTAGTAACTGTTGTTTTGCATAAGACTGATCTTCGCTTGATGTGGCTTGGGCGCTGTTTTTACGTAAAGTAGGCTGGGCAACTTCCTCTCCTTGTGCAGGTTGGGTGTCATCTTCCAGCTGTGCATGATTCGAGTGCCATTTGTGTAACTCAAATGTGGCATCCTTCATAATTTTTTGCGTCACCTCCTTTCGTGCTTTTGCTTGCTGTACGTCTTGACCGCCTGTCAACAGGTCGTCTACGTAGAAACTTCGGCGTAGCCGCTCTACCTCCTCCGGGTATTTCTCCGCCCAGGTATCGAGATGGCATTCAAGAACCCCACCTAGTAGAAAGGGTGAGGGGGCGAGCCCAAAGAGTACTCTCGTGAACCGGAATGTCTGCACTTCTGAGTCCGAATCTGTCTGCCAGTGAAAACGGAGGGCATCTCGTTCACTCTCGTGAATTCGGATTTGTAAGAAGGCTTTCTTAATGTCTCCCGCTAGGACAACTGGGTAGGCTCTCTGCTGAATTAGAACGTCCCATAGTTTGTTTTGCAGCGTAGGCCCTGGGTACAGACAGTCATTCAGTGATGGTGAATCGGGTGTCGCTCGGGCAGAGGCGTCATAGACGATCCGCATCTTTGTAGTTTCAGCGGACTTGCGAATCACGCTCTTGTGAGGGATGTAGAACTCTTTCTGTGGCTGTGAAACAGGGGGTGCCTTTTCGATAACGCCTTCTGCCAGCTGTTCTTGAATTATCGCGTCGTATTGAGCCGTCAGTTCCTCGCGTTGAAGTTTTCTACTGAGGTTCTTGAGTCGTTTTAAGCTACCTTCCTTGTTTGAGGGCAGTTCTGCGTGGTTAGCTTTCCATGGGAGGGTGGTCTCGTACCAGCCTTCTGGCGAGCGTGTTAGGCGTTCCTTAAACTCATCAAATACCATCGACTGGTCATGATCTGCTATATCACGCAATCCTAAGACGTCCAATCTGCACAGATCTTCGTAGTTGCTTTGACTTGTCTGGGTGAGAAGCATGGTGTTTTTGTCAAACTCCTTTCCCGGGGACATCAGAAACCATCCGAATTTGGTGAGTTCTGCGATAGGGTCATTCTCTTGTCCAATTCTTGGCTTTGTTTCCGTTTTAATTCTGGCGTACTCCCCACTGCCAAGCACCACGTGAACCGGAAGAGACGCTTTTGTGTCATCATCGTAAACATTTACGCCTTTCAAGTGTGGGTGTTTCTCAATTAGCGTGCGATAATTAGGGTTTTCAATAGACAACAACTCTGTCTTGTTCACTTTGGTAGCTTTGACGGACAGCGAAAATTGATGGTTGACAGATCTTAATTCGAGATCGTAGACTTCGAGTTTGGCAATTTTGGAGGACATCAGCATATCGATCGTTTTTGTCTGGACATCGGTTGGCTTTACGCGAAGTAGTTCGATCAGCTTTGCCGACACGTACGAACTGCCGGCTCCAGAATCGATAAGTGCTCTGCATTTAATTCCGTTGACCTCTATGATGACTACTGGGAACAGACCCTCTCCAGTTTGGTTTGTTGTCAAAGCGACCCCATGTGCTGGTGGCTGGTTAACTTGGCTTGTCGGGTTTGGTGTGTCACAAATCGACGTGTGGTGACGCTTATGGCAGCGTTGACAGGCTGATTTGCTCGGACAATAGAACGCGCGGTGGTTCCCAGACACACAATTGAAACATAAACGCTTATTTAATAAAATTTGTCTGCGATCAGCGACATGTGTCACTCTTGTACATTCGATGGCTTTGTGATCTTCGCCGCAGTAAACGCAAGGCAAACAGCGGGGTTTACCATCGGCGCCCCGACGTGTGTGGTAAATTCTTGCTTGCTGGCGTAAGTTCCGTTTTGTTGATTGCTGTTCTTGCTCACGCTCACGCTGGTTTATATCCATTGGATTTCTCCTGGTCCACAATCGAACTGCTTCTGAAAGTTTTGCAAAGTCCCAGCTTTCCCAGTCGGGGTCGGTCCGGACGAGATCTCCGCGGATCGCTGGCAATTTGTCTAGTGTCATAGACACCGCCCCATTGACTTGTTCCAGTTTGTTTAGTGTCTGCAGGGCTTGCACACAGTACGTTAGCTTTTCGCTAAATTCACCAATTTTTCTCGGGTTTGGGCTTGATATTGAGGGGAGATCCAGAATCTCTTTGATGTAAGCTTTGACGATTTCTGACTCCTTTCCGAACCTCTCGCTCAGGATACTCTTCGCCCGATTGTATCCCTCAGCCGTGAAGGGCAACGCCTCTATTGCTCTTTTCACTTTGACATCCAGTAGTTCTCGAAGGTAGGTAAATTTCGTGATCGGTTGAGCGCCCGTTTTATCGATTGCTTCTGTGAACTGTCCCCAAAATCGTGGCCAGTCCATATAGGTACCGTTAAACTTCGTTATCATCAGTTTAGGCAGCTTGGCTTGTATGTCGCTTGGCGTCGTCGTCGCTTGTTGGTGGTGTGGCTCAACTTGGATTTCTGCCTGCATCTCTATCTTCGCTTTGTGAAACTCAAGTTCTTCTTGCTTGACAATTGCTTCTGCTTCTCTTTTGCGGTCGTCGATCCACGTGCACATTTTATCCACTTCGCAATCCGCTTTTTCCAGTTGTGCGTCGATTCCGCTGTTCCACGCCTCGATGTCGGCAATTTCTTCTTTCGCACCTAGTTTTGTCGCTTCTACTTCTATCCGCATTCGATTTAGTTCTTTACTGAGGGACCGCAGGGTGGATAAATGTCTTTCGATCGCTTCTGACTTCCCTGTTTCTACGATGGTGTTCGTTTTACCAATGCTCATTTTAAGCTGTGTTACTTTGATGTCTAGATTCGCTTCAGTCGCTTCCATCTCCGCAATCTTCGCACGGGCGGAAAATCAGGACTAAAATTATACTCACAACAGTTGTCCTTACTGTTATCCTTCGGAATTGTCCCGTCGGAGGTGCCACGTTTTGTAAACTTTGTCCTGTTTACTAGGGATAGAACTCTGACGAACGAGACTCAATTAAACTGTTTTATTTCGCTCTCGTATTCGCTTATTTACATCAGGTGTGTAAAAAGCTACTCTGCAAAATTTGTAAGAAATCACTCTCTTATACGATATTTTCTGCATTTTGATTGGTTGTTGCCGAGTACTGATTTAAAAGGGTCATTCAAGGTTGCGTTAATTATGTAAACCATTCAATGTCAATAGTGTTCGCACTCATCATCTGACATGTGTCACGCACGAATCAAAGTTTCCGACAAGAGCGGTCGTAAATATGCCCATACAAACTCTTATAATTCTGTCATGACTGTTATTGCGCAAGATGATCATCTCACAGCTGGAGCTTTGGCCGCCTGTGGGTTAACTATTACACATTAATCATTACAATCAGAGAAACAAAAGCTGGACGAAATCCAGTCATATGGTTAGGTCGTGCCATTTTAAGCGGTTTGCTGCATTTTAAATGATTTTCAGTGTAAGTAAAATCCAGCGGTAAAATTGAAAGCTGCTTTAAAATCTGCCGCGACTGGCAGATTCTGAAATTGCAAAGGAGTTACGAAGCATTATTTAAGGGACGAGAGGGGTCGTCATAAATGTTTGTTAAGGAATAGAAACCGGTAGATTGTAGTTCATGGATGCAACGATTTTTTGTATTTGGATGGATAGTTGAGTTTTATCGTACGATAAGTCAATTGAAGGCATAAAGATAATTGATACAAGTTTTAAGCTCAAGAAACGCTTGAAACATGGACAATTGGACATAGACATTTAAAGTTTTAATTTTTAATTTTAACAAGTCTTCCAGGACCTCAGCATATGTCAGCTTATGAATAGTAAGGATTTAAATTCTAAGTATTACTAAATTGATATTTTTATTGGTATTAAACGTGTACAGGATAAGCTGGGAATACTTTAGGTTTTAAGATGATTAGCTACTCATAGGCTAGGGGCAAATTTTTTTTAAAGCTGTTTTATGGTAGGAACAGCGACTTGCGCGGGCCTCTTGTTATTCTAGACCTTAAAACCCATTAGAACAAAAATTACCCGTATGGAAATGCTTGAAGAACGCCTCTTTCAGGATACTGAGGCTATGAAGAGTTTAATGTTGCATGTAATTTCTATATTTTTACTTGAGACAAATCTGCGGCTTTTCAGCTGCACTGCGACGGGTGATCCTAAGAGGACAAGTGTACTATTCACTGGAATTCACTTAGGGGCGCGAATAGAGAGATTTTGTCGTTGCATAAGCTAGCATTATGTTAACGCCTTTTGTTTTTCAGTGGACCATTTTAAAAGATAAACGTGACTTTCAGAAAAACGTCAAAGCAACAGTTGCCTCAAACTATGAGCAACACTGATCTCTTAGAGTGCTACAGCTAAAAGTGCAAAGATGTTTCGACCGGAGAAAGTAAACAAAAATTCTGTGTAACCCACGCAAAGTCGTTCCCATCGCTTTCCCAAACACTAACAACGGCTCTTGAGGAGAGAGAAGTATCGAGCGTTGCATTTTGGATTTTATGATTAACTTTCTTCGGAACAAATCCTAGGTTTTAGTAGATGTCATCGAAAAGTTTCCGCTCTGATCAATATGTGTATTTACGTAGTAAATTTATATCGGATAAGAGTGTGTTGTAGAGTATTTATTTATAAGATGATAGTTGGTATTTTTTTACATTTAATTGAAATGAAAATAAAGCCTTTTTTTATTCTTACCTATGAGCGTGAAAGATCTTGAAGGGGTCAACCAGCGTCGTTCCCAGTATACCTCTGGGTTAGATAGAAAAGACAGATGGGACGCTACTAAAGACAGAGAAAGCTGGGTCTGAAAAGTTGGGGAATATGAAAATTACACGCACTTCTCGCTGACCTCGGTCTTGCCTAACTAACCTGTTAGTTATCAAAAGAGCAAGCTGGGCTATAAAACTTTGTTTGGTTTGTTGCGTAGGATTTTCTATTCATATAACTTATTGGCAGCATGATTTGCATGTTAACAGGTCTACGGAATCCCAGATAACTGATCGAGCAGAGTTCTCAAAGAAAATTACATTAATCCATCCAAGACAAGCAGCCATTTGTTGACAAAAAATGTAAATTCAGAGTCTTAAACCGACAATCATATCATTAACGATACATGAAAACTAAAAGAAAAAAAAAGCCTACTAAGTCATGAGACAATCGAAGCTCATCTGAGGCTTGATACGCATGACGAAACATGATTTGTGAAGCATTCTAATATTGTCACTACAATTATTTGCGAACTTCAGAAAACCAGCTCTTGTCCAATGTATGTAAAAAGTATTTGTTAATTTTCATGTTGGATATGCAGTAATTATTCTTTGATCCACCTTGTGGACGATGACGGTCACACAAAAGCACTCAGCTCCATTACATCCTAGATTGCCGACTTGCGACGAAAATCTTTTCTGTAGAACCTCCTTCTTATCATGAGAGCTGTGAGGTTTTAAGACATCAGGGTGTATAAACGTATCTTTAACTAGATTCCAGACGACGTCTTCGTCAGACGAAAGGAAAAGGCTTTTTCCCTGTATTCCTGGGTGCATGTGACTGGCTCTGATTTTTTCTTTAACGGTATCGGTGAGGGTGAAATCAGGCACCCATCTCCTTGTAGAATCTGTCATTTTGCCATCAGAGTCCTTTCAAGTTTCAGTGCATTTCCTCTCAGTTTTTGCCAAAGTGTTCATTTACCACTTCGAAATAACCGGACATAATGGTGTCAACTCTCCGAAAAGCAATTTTGAAACTGTCCTACAAGATATTCATCTTATTTGAAACCAAAAAAAGAAAGGTCAATAGGAAGTAGCAGTAACCAATCAGAAGGGAAGATTTGGGATAAACACGTTTTTATAAAATTCTTATGGAGCTTGTCTACATTCCGTCATCTACGGTAAATAGAACAGGCGCATGCGCCATGTTCGGGCGTCAGATAACAGAGAGCGTTGTCTGCGGGTCGTGTTTGGCGTGTTCAGATTGTTCGGCGCCATTTTGATATTTTCAGCCTTTAACGGCATCTTCGACACCTTTTTGTAATATTTTTTGGCGAGGGATAAAAGATTGTGACAAGTTTACCAACATTTCTAACTCTGTGGATACTCGTAATGTTTGTTGGCTCTTCGGATGAGCATATTTTAATGATCAAAGTGAGAACAAAACTTAAAAAAAGCCCGAAAACTTTAAGTTTGAGAATTGATTTATTGAAGATTAAGATGTGCACATGACATGACAAACCTTGAAGGTTAGTCTTAAAATGTTGATGTTTTACTTGTAAGAATCAGAAAAGTTGTATATGGAGACGATCGTGAGATATTTGATCCGATGAAAGAGTTAGTTTAGAATGTGATCTTATTTTACTTCAACTTTGAAGTAAAATTGCAACAAGTTCGAGGTGACCCCCAAGCTTCAAGTCACTTCAAATCGCATCGTCTTTTCTTTCTCTTTAAAGTCACATAGGACACAAGCCTTTAAAAATTGTTTCAGCTTCAGGATTGAGTTCCTCTTACTACAACTTTCGGTGAATTCGTTTTTGGGAGGTTGAGGTGGATTTTCCTATTCATGGCTTAACCGTTTTTTAGCCTTTTTGCTCTCCAAGTCTGTTGTACTTGGTATGTAGGCATATGTCTTAACATCGGTTATATTCTTGCTTCATTCATCTGCGGTTTTTTATCTTTTTCTTTTGCTGTGTTTTGATGGGAATTTTTCTAATTGCCTCTTTGGGCCTGAAGTTCTAACTAGAGGATTATATTCGGTAGAACTTATTTGTTACATGGCCCCCAAATCTCTCACCACTGTCAGTTCATTGTTTATTTATTTGGCTTTCGGTCTAACCAGTTCATTTACCTCAAAAAATTGTGCGGGCTTTGTGTTATGAGTTTTCTCTGGTGTTATTTTCTTCATTTTCATGTGTTATTTGAAACGATTGGCGTCAGCTTCATTCTGTCTTGTTTATTTCAGTAGAGTACTTTGCCATGCAGGTAACCGGTCGTTTTGCCAACTTGTCACTTTACCAATGACCTGTTTGTCAATGTTAGAGGCCGATTTGCCAATGTCGAATGCTTACATGTCAGTTTGCCTACATCCAAAATAAATGTCATTACATACAACCAGAGGTATAAAATTTTACTTCTGATGTATTCATGGCTGTTCATTGGTTAGTATTGTTGGCAGTTGTTCCTCTCACTCTCCCCAATCTTTTTCTCACACCTAGCAACAAGGTCAAACAAAGTCTTTTGTTAACTTTGCAATTGTTTAATGAAAAGGTTTAACAGGAGGTTCATACTCTACAAGGTAAAAGTCATGGATTGTTTTCAAAGTTTTTTTCAAATGTGTTCAGCTGTTGTTGGGTCAATGGACTATGTTTGACTTTGTTGCTATGCAATCGCAAGATGTGAATAATAACCAAGGCTTTCTCATGCGTAATCAAACAAATGATTATGTATAGAGTCAATAGCTCTTTAACTATGCAAAGGTTTAGTAAAAGGTTTTACAGAAGGTTTATACTCTGCAGGGTAAAAGCTGTGGATGGTTTTCAAAGTTCTTTTCCAAGACAATCAGCTGTCAATTGTACAACAGACATTGTTCGACCTTGTTGCTATGTGTGAGAGAGAGATTGGGGAGAGTGACAAACAACTTCAAATGATACTAACCAATAAACACACATGAATACATCAGTAGTAAAGTTTTGTTCCTCTGGTGGTTTGTAATGACAATTATTTTGGATGTTGGTGAACAAACATATAAGCTTTGGTGAACTGACATTAGACATTGGCAAATCCACCTCATGTTGGTGAACAGGTTTTTGGCAAACTGACACGCTGGTGAAATGGCTGGCATTTGCCATGCAAAATAAATTTTTAGTTGATTTGTACTATGAGAATCGCAGATTAAAATTATCAAACTTCCTCTGGTTCTTAAAATATGAAACAAGGAATACAACTAATGGATTATTATTCAAGGGGCTGGAACTCCACATTTCTTTAAAATGTTGACTTTTCGATTATATTTTAAAAACGAATTTCAGGTTAAAATGCCTTCAAACCAGTTTGACTTGCATTTCACTTTGCTAGAAATGTCTCGATCCTTCAATTTTTATTTCTTAATTGAGACTGATGATAAGAATTAACTGTTGTGTTTTCTGCTGTTTAGGGAGATGTGAAGTGACCCTAATACATACAGTTGGTACTATTGACAGAATGGATAGGTGTGACATCTACTGTGGCAAGCTGGTATTCAAGAGATTGTCATTAGTACCAGAAGCTTACTAATGGTTTAAATTGTCAATCTTTTGTTCTCTCCACACAACTTGCCTCGACTAGCTTATGCTATATGCAACTTGTGTCTATATTTTTTTTGTAACCATAAAATTACCAATAAAGTTTTTGAAAGTTCTGTGCAAATTTCATTGGAAAAGAATGTGGAAGTGATCATGTGAAATATTGTCATGTTCTTTAAGTGACTGATGTGTGATTTGATTAATAATTGTTTGCCATAAAATTGGCACAGCCAAGTTGGTTCCTATTACTGCATAATATGAGAAGTCAAAGTTCCCCTTTAGACTTAAGTCTTATTTCTTTAAAATCTGATAGGTGTAAATTATCCATTTTCCATAGAGATCAAGAAACGTCTCTACATTAGTTTAATCTGACCTCATTTAGTCTTGTTCCCAGGAAAAAAAAGAGGCCTTTGGAAATGTTTTGTTTTTCATCCCCACTGTTAATATCAGCCCCACTGGTTCTTTGTTGTTTGGCTTGTAAAAAGAGTCTTTTCAGACCACTGGATTTTCACATAACTCGTGATTTAATAGATTGGAAATAAGGTTGCCAAGAGTGTATGTGATTTTGTTATGCAGTTGAAATGATAAGTGAATTTGATTTTTATCAGGAAATAATTTATTTAACTATTCATATCACAACTGGAAGCCCACATCATTGGTCATATCTGATGATATTTCTGAGTGAAAAGAGATTTCCTTACTTCGATAAAATCCACAATTATTCCTCCATTTATAACAAGCTCTCCTTCGATGTAACGACAATATCTCTAGTACTAACGTTGTCTTACTTTTCTTTACTCGACATTGTCCTTTTTGTTTTGATAATCGGCCCTGCCGGTTGTGATTCGTGTCAAAAGAAAGTTTTGAAACAAAACAACTTCTGTAAACTTTAATTTGTCGCCAGAATTGCAGATACATTGCACTAGCCGCACAGTTGAAGCTCTACAAAACGCTCACAGGAAAGTGACTATTTCAAATGATCAACGATAACTTGAGATAAAAGTATACTATTAAATACGTTTGGGCTCTTCGACTGCGCTCTTCGACAGGCCTCTTGTATCCTTCACAAATAACATCATCTACATCGATCGCCCCAAAGATCATAGCGCAAGACTCGAAGTCGATTGTATAATCTTTTGTTTTCAGAAAATCACTTCCTTCCACACGCCACACAACAATTTTAAGATTTTGATGCTTCCATCTAAGTTACAGAGGGAAAAATGTCAAGAAAGTTTCTCTCAAATACTCGATTCATAGTTGTTTTCCAACGTAATTTCGCATCAAACAAAAATTTATATAATATGTGCAGACAAAACATGCGTCAGCGGTTGTTCTCTCGAAGCCTTTAGATAACAAAATGGCGGAGATCTATAGGTGTGCGGTGGGACCACAGTTATATCGCATTTTTACAAAAAATAGTCGACAAGTAAGTGTTGAGTGGACGCTTTTTCACCTTGAAAATAGTATTTAACCTTTTGGTTTTCGCGATTCGTTTGCTTATGTTTACTGAAACAAAGCTAGCCATCACCTGTCTTGAAGGTCGTGGGTTTTACTTAGTTTCGTTTTTTAGCTTCGAATATTCCTTCTTCTTTGTGGCGTTTTAATTTTATATGGCTTGAACTATTTCACAGAGTAGACTATACGAGGGGAATACCTTGGAGCAATGTGGCTCAGGAGTTTTACGAGCGGTAAGGGAATAAGAAGCCTACTTCAAGATTTGATCCTAGCTAAGCTTGAGCTCTAAAGAATACTTTGCCAAGTAGTTATTTTCGCGCAAAACTGAGCGTTGTGGGATTTTTCACGACGACAATTGTTTTGACTTTTACAGCAGATCAGCCTAAGGTTGGGAAGGAGATGAATATTTTGCATGAAAGCTTGAAAATCTTAAATCTCCGAGGGGTAGAGTAGTATTTCTTTCTTTTTCTCGGAAATTGGTTCCGACTGATATTTTTTTGTATCCCCTCCAGCACATTAAAGAGGTTATGTAACATCTTGTGGACTTCTTTTGTAGTTGTCATTAGCATGGTCAGTTTGTTACTCTACTTCCTTGTTAACTGCTCCTGCTATAGGATTTTATCTTGTTAGGAAAGGTCTGTATCACTTCTTGACGTTTTTATTATCAGTCAACAAACACAGTAAATGTTATTACTGTTATTGATAAGATATGAATATTTTATACTGGGATGGCTTCATGTAGCTCTGCAAACAGCAGGGTGAAATAAATCATGTTTTCTTATTGGTTATGCAACCAACATACCAAGGAGGTGAAAATTAGTTAACTCTTGAACTTCCAGAGAGCTAAAACTTGTAACTTCTTCCAATAATATCCATTTATTATCCAGCAATCAGGTAATAATAATAAAAGGGGGTAAGTTTCTGAAGAAACTTTGGTGATGTGTTTGTGGAAGAGTATAACAAGGTAAACACTCTGAAAAAGGGCTAATGCTTGAGATGTCAGCTTTATAACTCTTTATGGCGGCCAATTTATGTTATCACCTCAGTTTATAATACCAAATTATCAGAATACTGAAGCTTATCAGTTAGAAGTTGTTATCTAAATCTTACACCTATTTCTTGTAACTGAATTAATTTGCAAGGAAGTGTGTAGCAGCTAGAGGGGAGAATTAACAATCAGATCTTGGGAATTTAAGGGTTAAGAACGATAAAGAACATTTCATTAGAAAGTTTGGGCTAAATTTTTGCAATTTTGTAAATCATGGTGTACTTACAGAAGTTAAGTTGGCTGCCAATGGCTCTCTGGTTCTGAACATAAGACCTTCAACCACTTTCAGCTCAGATTTTGTTGATAAGATTTGTATTGCTTCACTTGTGATCACATATGTCTATCCCATTAAGTAGCTTCTTATAAAAATGTATATAACTGAAACCCCTGTAAGGTTGTTTTTTTATGACAATGGAATTTTGTTATAAAGCTTGGAAAGCAGTTGAACATAATATTACACTTGTAAACTTATCATATCATTATTAATGATGATACAGAGATTTTAAGTTTGCACATTTGTTTACAGTTATCTTTTGACAAGGAATTAATTATGTGATGTTCTTCCTTTGATATTAGGTCTGTTGAGTCATGCAGGTTTGGCAAGCTTGTCTAGGTTCATTGGTACAGGACTTATGGTTGTGTTTGGAGCATTGTGCATAAGAGGTAAAGTTGTATAGTTGGGGATTTGTGCTTAGTCCATTGAGTGAACTTACGGTACTACCCTTGTGCTGTGCTGTGAGAAATTAACTCAGTGTTTCTAATCATCATTTTGGTAAACAATCTTTTTGTGTTAATAATAACTTTATTAGTGTGATTTGATTCCCAAAAACTGGGATTGCTTATCATCACATAAAAATTATTAACAACCTAACACTGGGCATAATATTCTCACTGACAGGCTCCTCTCACACCCTAACAGACCCAACTTTTGTGAAAAACCTATGCACTGCCAGCATTTATGTTTCTAGTATATCAATAGTAACTCTTATTTGGAAATTTATAAATCAAATCTTGATTCTTAAAGAATGAACTATTAGTGACTCCTAATTTTTATGTGCAAAATTTATTGAGGGCTGATTTTTTATGTTAATCTTCCTTAAACACTTCTCTTAATTCTATGCACTTAAAAAAAAAATCCTTAATTTATTTTTTGTTATTTTATCTGCAGGATATGGACAATTTAAAAATCAGGACTATAGAGTATTCTTAGCTCTTTTAGAAGAAACAAGAATGAATAACAATGAGGAAAACAAGGTGTGTTGATGTCCACAGACATAGACTTGATCAATATGTATTCTACAACAGTTATCTGAATGCTACCAAAAGTTGCTTTATTCTTACTCTAGATAGGTCCAAATATTTGGACTATTATGTGTTTGTCCAGCCTTCTATTGACTCACTGTAAAGGTGAAGGATAGTGTGGGGGAGTGGGGTGGGGAGGGGTAAAGTCAGCTTATCCTGATTTAAATGGCATAAAGTGAGGGAATACAGTTTCTTCCCAGTATTTTGCCACTGTTAGGTGTATGCTTCTCTGGTACACATTTACCCTGCTTGGGGAGGAGTGGAATTATAAAAGAGTGTAGTGTCTTGCCCAAGAACACAACACAATGACCTAACCTGTGCTTGAACCTGGAACTTTTGATCCGGAGTCCAGCAACCCAACCTGAGGCTTACTATGTCTCTCCATGTGTGACTGACATTCATGTTAATTTGCAATTGAATGTTACAGAAAAGACTTGGGTTGTATGACTTCAGTTTTGAAGCTTGGCCTGTTGATTACAAATGGAATGAATCCAAAGCTGAGTAAGTCATTCAAGCTGAATTTTTCTCTCTCTTGAAGATGACAAACGACATCCATGTTCATATTTACTGTATTTACACAATTGAACATACATTTATTTGAACATATATCCTTAATTAAAGAAGTTATAAATAATATTGAAGACATTGCATCACGAAGTCACATCATGCAGCATATTAGAAGTGAATCATTGCTGCATGTGTGTGGTTTTAAACTTTTGCTCACAACTAAATTAATGTTTTGGAATTAACTGGAATTAACTGGAATTAACCAGTAGCATTGCTAAAATCGAGAATTGCTTATCCGATCTAGATAAGTGGATGGCCTTAAATAAGCTGAAGCTAACAAAGACAAAACTGAACTTCTCTACCTTTATTCAAAGCACAACCCTCAACAGTCTATACCTCCACTTCGTTTTGGTTCTGATATAATACAGCCGTCTTCATCTTCCAGAAATATCGGCGTCGTTTTCGATAGTACTATGTCAATGCTCCCTCATGTCAAATCTGTCTGTAAATCTGCTTTCTATCATCTTCGGAACATTTCCCGTATAAGGAAATTACTATCCATTAAGACCACTGAGACTCTAGTCCACGCCTTTGTAACCTCCAAGTTGGATCACTGTAACTCTCTTTTATACGGTGTCCCCAAATACGCTATCCAAAAGCTCCAATCAGTGCAGAATGCAGCGGCTCGACTTATTACCAGCTCTCGTAAATTCGACCGCATCACCCCTGTTTTGTTCGACCTACACTGGCTTCCAATTTCTGAGCGAATTAAATTCAAAATAATTCTGCTCACCCATAAAGCTCTTCACCAGCAGTCTCCTGTCTACATTCAAGACCTAATACGCCGTTATTCAACTTCAAGAACGCTCCGTTCGTCTTCAACATTGCGTCTGACTACTGTCAACTTTAATCTCAAGTCCTATGGCTATAGAGCTTTTGCTGTTTCGGCTCCTGAACTGTGGAATAAACTACCTGATGACATTCGTTCTTGTGACAATTTAAATATTTTTAAACGTAAACTTAAGACTCATCTTTTTAAAAATTACTTTAATGTATGATCTCTTTTCTTATCCATGTCAAACGCCTATATCTTAGACATCAGTTAACTTAAGACTTACTTTTAATATTATTTTAACATGTGATATTTTAATATTTTTGTAAAGCGCTTAGAACAGGACTGGATAAGCGCTATATAAGTAGTTTTTATTATTATTTTATTAATGTTTTACAAAGAGACATATATTTTTATGTGAACAACAATTCTACAAAGCCATTTTTCTTGAGCTAGGTATCATTAATTTCACATGTATTTGTTTTTTGCTATTGGTTGTATTTGTATAATCATGTATTTATTGCTGTCCTTGGAAAATTATTTTTGATAATAGCCAAGATGTGCGCAGGGAAGCCAAGAATACCACCTCTCAAAGCAGGTCTTCAAGATTTTTGTCCTTTCTTGGATCATGGCCTTGTGACTTTCTCAGGTAATAATCATTTGCACTTTCTAAATCTAATTTCTAGATGTTTAGCAGCATCCAGTTGAATGATAAGGTAACTTTTTAAATTTGAGTGTAAGATTCAACTCAAATCAATTTATCCTATATTTGGGAAAAATCTTGTGGTGACACATGACCCAGTTTTCACAGAGTATTTAGTATTTGCATTACTATCTTCACTCACTAATTCCTTAGAAACCAATTAAAAGCAGGAAGGAATTCTAGTGAAGGTCTTGGTTCTTATTCTTACACAAAATTTGGTGATTTGGTGTAATTACTTAACAAAGGATAATTGAGAAATTTAATTGTAATAAGGTTTAGGATTGCTTTGAAGACCAAGCTGTTGTCTAGCCAAGTCATCATATTTCTTGCAATCTGTTCTGCAACGCGGGCTTTTCACACTACGCTCAGCAGTTATAGTCTATAGTTATAGTTTCCCTATAAGGTTTCTATTTAGTCGTTGTCTGCACTGTTCATTATGATTTGAGTTTATTTGTTCACTCTTTGGTAGACCTTCGACAACAGCACGGCATCTTTGCCACCAGTCGCGTCCATGGTGAACTCATCCTATGAAGCGGCAAGCGGAAACCTCTCAGAGGTACAACAAGCTCATCAGGATTCGGAACAACTACTTACGGACGTGACAGAGGCTGAAGGTATGTATATTAGAAGATACTCTCAGTTGTGTGGCGCATTTAATTGTTGCTACAACTTGGCTTTTCAGTGCGCTTTGAACCGATGATAAAAAGTGAAATGTGGGAGATAAATAACCGTCTGAGTTCTCTATGACAATTCGTCGTTTTCCCCTCCAGTTCTTATGTCGCGGTTGAATCTTCACCAGCTGAGTATCAAAGAACTCGTCAGTGATCTCTGCCGTGTATTTGGGTGATATATGACACGCATTTTACATACTATTGCCATCACGGACGCTTGAAGTGTTTAGTGGGTAGATAGAGTTATGGAGACTGTTCTTGTAGTTTGGTCGTCAAATAATTTTTTGGGTTGCGTGCTACTAGAACAGAACAATCCTTTTGATACTGGAGGGTTTTTCAATATCTCACAAAATCCTTTAAGTTTTGGACACAGCCATTTTTTTTTGCGTCTGTAGCACAATACATATTTTAATCTTTCAGAATTGCTGACCCAGTAGATCGCACAGAGAGACGAACTTGAAAGACTGGGTCGAGAACTCCTAGAACTTGATAGAGAAGCAGATGAATTACTAGTGTGGCTGCTGAGCACTATTCACAGTGTGCGGGCGCATAACGAACTCTGGTCTGGAGAACAGACGTCAGTCTTAATTTTCGCATATATTTATATAACGATATTACTTTGTTTTACTTACAAAGACAGTCGACAGGTTTTTTTCAAGAGAGCAAGTATAGTATTCCTTTCTCTCTGTACGGTTAGGTCGTGCCATTTTTCGCGGTTTTACTGCATTGTAAATGATATTTAGTGTAAGTAAAATCCGGCGGCGAAATTGAGAGCCGCTTGAAAATCTGTTGTGGCTGGCAGATTCTGATATTTTGAAGGAGTTACGTCTCGAAATATTAGACATTTTTATGGGAGGAGAGGGGTCGTCATAACTGATTGTTAAAGAAAAGAAACCAGTAGATTATAGTTCGAGGAAGCTTAACACCAACCAGATAAATTGAAACCAAAAATAGGAAAGAGGAGGATTATGGATGCAGACGATTTTATGTATACGGATGGATAGCAGCCCTGACAAAATTTTTTTGAATTTTATTACACGAGTCAACGGAAGGCATAACGATAATTGATCCAAGTATCCAGCGCAACAAATACTTGAAACATGGATATTTGGACGTAGACATTTAAACTTTTAATTTGCATGTTAACAAGTCTTCCAGGACCTCAGCAAATGTCCGCTTATGATTATTAATGATTTAAACTCTAAGTATTACTAAATTGATATTTTTAATCGTTAAAAGTGTACAGAAAAAGTTGGAGATACTTTGGGTTTTTAAATGATTAGCTACTTGTAAATTTGCTGATGTTTTCGCCCTGATCATTATAGCTAGTTAGGTAGTAAGTGTACATCGGATAAGAGTGTGTTGTACAGTATTTATTTATAAGATGAATGATAGTTGGCATTTTTACATTCAATTGAAATGAAAATAAAGCTTTTTTATTGATACCTATGAGAACCTATGAGCGTGAAATATTTTAAAGGGCTCAACCAGCGTCGTTCCCATTATACCTCTGGGTTAGATAGAAAAGAAAAATGGGACGTTACCAGAGACGGACGAAAGCTGGGTCTGAAAAGTGTGGGGAATATAAAAATTACCCGCTCTTCTCGCTGACCTCGGTCTCGGCTAACTCGCCTGCCAAACTCTGACAATTCCGCTTGTTTTGCAGGTTCCCCCCTAAATAGTGTAGTTATCAAAAGGGCAAAGTGGTTTATAAAACTTTGTTTTTTGCGTAGGACTCGCTACTCATATGATAATTTGCAGTATTAGTTTGAATGGTAACAGGTCTTACCTCAGATCACTAATCGAGCAGAGTTCTTAGAAAGTTTACATTACCGAAGGCACGTTCACGAGTGAGACTGCGTAAGACCAGCAGTCGATTTGTTCACAAAAAATGTAAATTCATAGCCTTAAACCGACAATCTTTTCACGAACGATACATGAAAACTAAAAAATTTTGCCAAGTCCTCACACAATCGAAGCTCATTATCATATGTGGCTTACTTACGCATGACTGACATGAGGCGCAATAGTACTGTTATTAAAATTATCTGCGAAATTCACAAAACTAATTCTTGTCCAATTTATGTAAAAAATATTTGTTAGTTTATCATGTCAAAGTCCCCTTTGGACTTAAGTCTTATTTCTTTAAAATCTGATAGGTGTAAATTATCCATTTTCCATAGAGATCAAGAAACGTCTCTACATTAGTTTTAACGAGTGAGACTGCGTAAGACCAGCAGTCGATTTGTTCACAAAAAATGTAAATTCATAGCCTTAAACCGACAATCTTTTCACGAACGATACATGAAAACTAAAAAATTTTGCCAAGTCCTCACACAATCGAAGCTCATTATCATATGTGGCTTACTTACGCATGACTGACATGAAGCGCAATAGTACTGTTATTAAAATTATCTGCGAAATTCACAAAACTAATTCTTGTCCAATTTATGTAAAAAATATTTGTTAGTTTATCATGTTGGATAGGCTGTTACTATTCTTCGATCATCCTTGTGGTAGATGACGGTCACCCAAAAGCACTCTGCTCCATTGCATCCAAGATTTCCAATCACTGACGAAAATCGTTTCTGTAGAACTACCTTGTCATAATCAGAGTTGTGTGGCTCTAAGACGTCAGGGTGTACAAACGTATCTTTAACCAGATTCCAGACAACGCTTTCGTCGGTAGAATGAAAGAGGCTTTTCCCCTGTTTTCCTGGGTGCATGTGCGCGTCTCTGATTTTTTCTTTTACGCTATCAGTGAGAGTGACACCATTCACCCAACTCCATGTAGAAAATGACATGTTGCTCTCACAGTCACTTCAAGTTTAAGCGTATTTCCTCTCAATTTTTGTACAACTTGTTCGTCTACCACTTCGAAATAACCGGACGTAATTTTTAACTCTCCGAAAAGCAACCTTGGAACTGTCCTTCGCGCGCAAGAAATTGTGTTTGGGTTTTAGAGGTCCACTAGGAAAATATTCGTTGACAACAGAAAAAAAGGTCAACAGGACAAAGCAGTAGCCAATCAGAAGGGAACGATGTGAGGCCTTGGAAAACTGTGAGTAATAGCGAGTTTTTTTTTTTTTGAAAACAAATGAAAAGGTCAGCAGGACAAGGCAGTAGCCAATCATGTGAGGCCTTGTAATAGCGAGTTTTTTTTTTTTTGAAAACAAATGAAAAGGTCAACAGGACAATGCAGTAGGCAATCAGAAGGGAACGATGTGAGGCGCAAGGTGAAAAGTTGCATACATGATTCACGAATATACTATTTCGAGACATTTCTGTTTAGTTGAATTTTGTTAGCCGCACGAATTTTGTCGGCGCATGCGCTTTGTTCGGCGCGTTCGCCGTCATTAAGATATTTCCAGCGCGTTTCAACAGGATTTCAACTGGGCGATCGACACCTTTTTGTCATATTTTTTGGAGAGGGATAAAAGATTGTGACAAGTTTACCAACATTTCTAACTCTGTGGATACTCTTGGTGTTTGTTAGCTATTCCGATTAGGATATTTTAATGATGAAAGTGCAAACAAAACGTGAAAAAAGCCCATAAACTTAAAGTTTGAGATTTGATTTACTGAAGATCAAGATGTCCACATGAGACTACAAACCTTGAAGGTTAGTCTTAAGATGTTGATGTTTTACTTGTAAGAATTACAAAGTTGTATGTGGAGACGATGGTGAGATATTCGATTCGATGAAAGAGTTAATTTAGAATGTGATCTTATTTTACTTCAACTTTGAAGTAAAATTGTATCAAGTTCGAGGTGGCCCCCAAGCTTCAAATCACTTCAAATCACATCGTCTTTTCTTCCTCTTTGAATTCACATAGGACACAAGCCTTTATAAAATTTTCCAGCTTCAGGATTGAGTTCCTCTTACTACAATCTTCGGTGAAATCGTTTTTGGGAGGTTGAGGTGGACTTTCCAATTCATGGATCACAACCGTCTTTAGCCTTTTTGCTCTCCAAGTCTGTTGCAATTGGTATGTAAGCATGTGTCTTAACAACGGTTACATTCTTGCCTTAATCATCTCCGGTTTTATCTTTTTTTATGCGGTGTTTTGTTGGGAATCAGTTTTTCTAATTGCCTTTTTGGGCTTGTAGTGCTAACTGAAGGATAAACTTCGGTAGAACTTATTTGTTACATGGCCTCCAAATCTCTCACCACTGTCAGTTCATTGTTTATTTCTTTAGCTTTCGGTCTAACCAGTTAATTTATTTAAAAAAAAAGCACGGGCTTCGTCTCATGAGTTTTCTCTGGTAGTGTTTTCTTCATTTTCATGTGTTATTCGAAACGAATGGTATCAGCTTCATTCTGTCTTGTAGAATACTTTGCCAATGTTTGAGGCCAATTTGCCATCATGTCAGTTTGCCTACGTCCAAAATAATTGTCATTATATACGACCAGAGGTATGAAATTTTACTTCTGATGTATTCACGGCTGTACATTGGTTAGTATTGATGGCAGTTGTTCCTTTCACCCTCCCCAATCTTTTTCACACATCTAGCAACACGGTCAAACAAAGTCCTTTGTTAACTTTGCAATTGTTTAATTAAAATGTTTTACAGGGGGTTCATACTCTATAAGGTAAAAGCTCATTTAAGATTGTTTTCAATTTTTTTTTCAAACATGTTCAGCTGTTGACAGATCAATGGACTATGTTTGACTTTGTTGCTATGCAAGTGCAAGATGTGAATAATAACCAAGGCTTTCTCATGTGTAATCAAAGGAATATGTCTAGAGTCATTAGCTCTTTAACTACGCAAATGTTTCCTAAAAGGTTTTATGGTAGGTTTATACTCTGCTGGGTAAAAGCTGTGGATGGTTTTCAAAGTTTTTTTCAAACACGATCAGCCATCAATTGTACAACAGACATTGTTTGACCTTGTTGCTATGTGTGAGAGAGAGATTGGGGAGAGTGAAACAAACAACTTCAAACAATATTAACCAACAAACACACATGAATACATCAGTAGTAAAGTTTTATTCCTCTGGTGGTTTGTAATGACGAACTAACATATAAGCTTTGGTGAACTGACATAATCATTGGTGAATCCGCCTCATATGTCGGTGAACAGGTTTTGGCGAACTGACATGTTGGTGAAACGGCTGGCATTTGCTATGCAAAGTGAATTTTAAGTTGATTTGTACTATGAAACTCACAGATTAAAATTATCAAACTTCCTCTGGTTCTTAGAATATGAAACGAGTAATACAACTAATGGATTATTACTCTAGGGGCTGGAACTCCTCATTTCTTTAGAATGTTGACTTTTTTTATTGTATTTAAAAACAAATTTTTGGTTAAAATGTCTTCAAACCAGTTTTACTTGCATTTTGCTTTGCTAGAAATGTCTTGATCCTTTAATTTTTATTTCTTAATTGAGACTGATGATAAGAATTAACTGTTATGTTTTCTGCTGTTTAGGGAGATCTGAAGTAACCCCAATACATACAGTTGGTACTATTGACAGAATGGATAGGTGTGACATCTACTGTGGCAAGCTGGTATTCAAGAGATTATCATTAGTACCAGAAGCTTACTAATGGTTTAAATTATCAATCTTTTGTTCTCTCTACACAACTTGCCTCCACTAGCTTATGCTATATGCAACTTGTGTCTATACTTTATTTGTAATCTTAAAATTACCAATAAAGTTTTTGAAAGTTCTGTGCAAATTTCATTGGAAAAGAATATGAGGAGTGATCATGTGAAATATTGTCATGTTCTTTAAGTGACTGATGTGTGATTTGATTAATAATTGTTTGCCATAAAATTGGCACAGCCAAGTTGGTTCCTATTACTTCATAATATGTGACGTCAAAGTTCCATTCGGACTTAAGTCTTATTTCTTTAGAATCCGAATGGTGTAAATTATCCATTTTCCATAGAGATCAAGAAACGTCTCTACATTAGTTTAATCTGATCTCATTTAGTCTTGTTCCCAGGAGAAAAAGAGGTCTTTGGAAATGTTTTGTTTTTCATCTCCACTGTTAATATCAGCCCCACTGGTTCTTTGTTGTTTGGCTTGTAAAAAGAGTCTTTTCAGACCATTGGATTTCCACATAACTCGTGATTTAATAGATTGGAAATAAGTGTTGCCAAGAGTGTATGTGATTTTGTTATGCAGTTGAAATGATAAGTGAATTTGATTTTTATCAGGAAATAATTTATTTAACTATTCATATCACAACTGGAAGTCCAAACTGGTCCTTTTTTTCATTCACAATTTCCCCAAATCATTGGTGATATCTGGTGATATTTCTGAGTGAAAAGAGATTTTCTTACTTCGATAAAATCCACAATTATTCCTCCATTTATAACAAGCTCTCCTTCGATGTAACGACAATATCTCTAGTACTAACGTTGTATTACTTTTCTTTACTCGACATTGTCCTTTTCTGTTTTGATAATCGGCCCTGCCGGTTGTGATTCGTGTCAAAAGAAAGTTTTGAAACAAAACAACTTCTGTAAACTTTAATTTGTCGCCAAAATTGCAGGTACATTGCACTGGCAGTACAGTTGAAGCTCCACAAACGCTCACAGGAACGTGAGTATTTGAAATGATCAACGATAACTTGAGATAAAGGTATACTATTAAATACGTTTGTGCTCTTCGACAGGCCTCTTGCACCCTTCACAAATAACATCATCTACATCGATCGCCCCAAAAATCATAAAGCAAGACTCGAAGTCGATTGCATAATCGTTTGTTTTCAGAAGATCACTTCCTCCTACAGACCACACAACAATTTTAAGACTTTGATGCTTCCATCTAAGTTACAGAGGGGAAAATGTCTAGAAAGTTTCTCTCAAATACTCGACTCGACGTCATTTCGGGGGCTGTCCTGGTGTACCGGTACACGAGGGAATTCCTTTTGTTTTCATAACCATACATGGAGTTATGACGCAGTTCGTTAATGTTTCCTTCCTTTGTGTACCGGTACACGAGGGCACAACCGTAATTTCGCGTCAAACAAAAATTTTTAGAACATGCGCAGACAAAACATGCGTCAGCGGTTGTTCGCTTGAAGCCTTTTGAAAGCAAAATGGCGGAGATCTATAAGTGTGCGGTGGGACCACAGTTATATCGGATTTTTACGAAAAATAGTCGACAAGTAAGAGTTGAGTGGACGCTTTTTTACCTTGAAAATACTATTTTACCTTATGGTTTTCGTGATTCGTTAGCTTATGTTTACTGAACAAAGCTAGCCATCACCTGTCTTGCAGATTTAGATTCTGAAGTCGTGGGTTTTAATTAGTTTCGTTTTTTAGCTTCGAATATTCCTTCTTCTTCGTGGTGTTTTAATTTTATACGGCTTGAACTATTTCACAGAGTAGAACATACGAGGGGAATACCTTGGAGCAATGTGGCTCAGGAGTTTTACGAGCGGTAAGGGAATAAGAAGCCTACTTCAAGATTTGCGGATTCAAGCCAAGCTTGAGCTCTAAAGAATACTTTGCCAAGTAGTTATTTTCGCACAAAACCGAGCGTTGTGGGATTTTTCACGACGTCAATTGTTTTGACTTTTACAGCAAATCAGCTTAAGGTTGGGAAGGAGAAGAATATTTTGCATGAAAGCTTAACAATCTTAAATCTCTTAAGAGTACAGTTATATTTCTTTCTTTTTCTCGAAAATTGATTCCGACATATTTTTTTGTATCCCCTCCAGCACATTAAAGAGGTTATGTAACATCTTGTGAACTTCTTTTGTAGTTGTCATTAGCATGGTCAGTTTGTTACTCTACTTCCTTGTTAACTGCACCTGCCATAGGATTTTATCTCCTTAGGAAAGGTCTGTATCACTTCTTGACGATTTATTACTAGTCAACAAACAGTTATTGATAAGCTATGAATATTTTATACTGGGATGGCTTCATGTAGCTCTGCAAACAGCAGGGTGAAATAAATCATGTTTTCTTATTGGCTACGCAACTAACATACCAAGGAGGTGAAAACTAGTTAACCCTTGAACTTCCAGAGAGCTAAAACATGTAACTTCTTCCAATAATATCCACATATTATCCAGCAATCTGGTAATAAGAATTAAGGGTGTAAGTTTCTGAAGAAACTGCGGTGCTGTGTCGGTGGAAGAGTATAACAAGGTAAACACTCCGACAAAGGGCTTATGCTTGAAATGTCAGCTTTATAACTCTTTATGGTGGCCAATTTATGTTATCACCTCAGTTTATAATACCAAATTATCAGAATACTGAAGCTTATCAGTTAGAAGTTGTTATCTACATCTTACACCTATTTCTTGTAACTGAATTAATTTGCAAGGAAGTGTGTAGCAGCCAGAGGGGAGAATTAACAATCAGATCTTGGGAATTTAAGGATTTAGAATGATAAAGAACATTTCATTAGAAAATTTGGGCTAAATTTTTGCAATTTTGTAAATCATGGTGTACTTACAGAAGTTAAGTTGGCTGCCAATGGCTCTCTGGTTCTGAACATAAGACCTTCAACCACTTTCAGCTCAGATTTTGTTGATAAGATTTGTATTGCTTCACTTGTGATCACATATGTGTATCCCATTAAGTAGCTACCTATAAAAATGTATATAACTGAAACCCCTGTAAGGTTGTTTTTTTATGACAATGGAATTTTATTATAAAGCTTGGAAAGTAGTTGAAAATAATAATTATAACACTTGTAAACTTATCATATCATTATTAATGATGATACAGAGATTTTAAGTTTGCACATTTGTTTACAGTTATCTTTTGACAAGGAATTAATTATGTGATGTTCTTCCTTTGATATTAGGTCTGTTGAGTCATGCAGGTTTGGCAAGCTTGTCTAGGTTCATTGGTACAGGACTTATGGTTGTGTTTGGAGCATTGTGCATAAGAGGTACAGTTGTATAGTTGGGGATTTGTGCGTAGTCCATTGAGTGAACTTACAGTACTACCCTTGTGCTGTGCTGTGAGAAATTAACTCAGTGTTTCTAATCATCATTTTGGTAAACAATCTTTTTGTGTTAATAATAACTTTATTAGTGTGATTTGATTCCCAAAAACTGAGATTGCCTATTATCACATAAAAATTATTAACAACTTAACACTGGGCATAATATTCTCACTGACAGGCTCCTCTCACACCCTAACAGACCCCACTTTTGCGAAAAACCTATGCACTGCCAGCATTTATGTTTCTAGTATATCAATAGTAACTCTTATTTGGAAATTTATAAATCAAATGTTGATTCTTAAAGAATGAACTATTAGTGACTCCTAATTTTTATGTGCAAAATTTATTGAGGGCTGATTTTTTATGTTAATCTTCCTTAAACACTTCTCTTAATTCTATGCACTTAAAAAAAAAATCCTTAATTTATTTTTTGTTATTTTATCTGCAGGATATGGACGATTTAAAAATCAGGACTATAGAGTATTCTTAGCTCTTTTAGAAGAAACAAGAATGAATAACAATGAGGAAAACAAGGTGTGTTGATGTCCACAGACATAGACTTGATCAATATGTATTCTACAACAGTTATCTGAATGCTACCAAAAGTTGCTTTATTCTTACTCTAGATAGGTCCAAATATCTGGACTATTATGTGTTTGTCCAGCCTTCTATTGACTCACTGTAAAGGTGAAGGAAAGTGTGGGGGAGTGGGGTGGGGAGGGGTAAAGTCAGCTTATCCTGATTTAAATGGCATAAAGTGAGGGGATACAGTTTCTTCCCAGTATTTTGCCACTGTTAGGTGTATGCTTCTCTGGTACACATTTACCCTGCTTGGGGAGGAGTGGAATTATAAAAGAGTGTAGTGTCTTGCCCAAGAACACAACACAATGACCTAACCTGTGCTTGAACCTGGAACTTTTGATCCAGAGTCCAGCAACCCAACCTGAGGCTTACTATGTCTCTCCATGTATGACTGACATTCATGTTAATTTGCAATTGAATGTTACAGAAAAGACTTGGGTTGTATGACTTCAGTTTTGAAGCTTGGCCTGTTGATTACAAATGGAATGAATCCAAAGCTGAGTAAGTCATTCAAGCTGAATTTTTCTCTCTCTTGAAGATGACAAACGACATCCATGTTCATATTTACTGTATTTACACGATTGAACATACATTTATTTGAACATATATTATCCTTAATTAAGGAAGTTATAAATAATATTGAAGACATTGCATCATGAAGTCACATCATGCAGCATATTAGAAGTGAATCATTGCTGCATGTGTGTGGTTTTAAACTTTTGCTCACAACTAAATTAATGTTTTACAGAAAGACATATATTTTTATGTGAACAACAATTCTACAAAGCCATTTTTCTTGAGCTAGGTATCATTAATTTCACATGTATTTGTTTTTTGCTACTGGTTGTATTTGTATAATCATGTATTTATTGCTGTCCTTGGAAAATTATTTTTGATAATAGTCAAGATGTGCGCAGGGAAGCCAAGAATACCACCTCTCAAAGCAGGTCTTCAAGATTTTTATCCTTTCTTGGATCATGGCCTTGTGACTTTCTCAGGTAATAATCATTTGCACTTTCTTAATCTAATTTCTAGATGTTTAGCAGCATCCAGTTGAATGATAAGTTAACTTTTTAAATTTGAGCGAAAGATCCAACTCAAATCAATTTATCCTATATTTAGTGACACCTGACCCAGTTTTCACAGAGTATTTAGTATTTGCAGTACTATCTTCACTCACTAATTCCTTAGAAACCAATTAAAAGCAGGAAGGAATTCTAGTGAAGGTCTAGGTTCTTATTCTTACACTATGCAAAATTTGGTGATTTGGTGTAATTACTTAACAAAGGATAATTGAGAAATTTAATTGTAATAAGGTTTAGGATTGCTTTGAAGACCAAGCTATTGTCTAGCCAAGTCATCATATTTCTTGCAATCTGTTCTTTTATTGCCACTGCCATCATGATTTGCAAAGTCCCACTTTGTTCCTTTAGTTGGCAATGCTTTGTACATATTGATTAACATTTTTCAGGTATTTTGTGGCACACTCAGTTGGTCGCCCCTTGATCTACCCTGGATCCACTGGTCTTCTTCAAAGTGGATATGGTACAGCTTTAAATGCTTTTTACTGGCTCTTAAAAATTTTCTTGACTGAAGAACAATAAATAACAACTCTTTTAATACTGATTACCTGCCAACTTATGGGGATGAAGTGAAATTCTTGCGACTTTTAAATTGATAAATGTTTGTCATGTGCATGAGAAATAAATCATGTAAAAGGTTTTATATGCAGAAAGTTCTGAAATGAAAAGTAGATTAAAACTATAGAGATGACCATCATGTTGGAAGTTACCCTGAAGACAAACTTGTGCCTGTATAATGCTGATATTCATACAAGCAGTAAATGAGTTTTAAATTTCCTTGATTCCTTTTTGCTTTTCAGCTGAACCTTTGATGAATGGGAGGCAGTTTTTGATTGAAAGTGTAAGTAAGAATATGAGTCATAGATTTCCTTTAATAATTTTTTGGATAGTCATTTAAATATTTATTTATATAATTCACTTCCATCTAATGCCATGTGCAATCATGTTATTCTGTCAACACTTAAATTTAAACTGGTTGTTAAGTGAGAGTGGGGCAATAGTCCTTTAGTAGAACTTGGAAACCGTGACACCAGTCAGATGCTCTGCCACAGAACTAATGGAAACCCTTAGGAGTAGCGGGAGAAGAAGAAACAGACCTTCAGATCAGTAACCAGAGAAGGAAAAATGTGGTACAGAGAGGTACAAGGGAGGACCCTTTATTGCAGTTTTTATTTACTGTAATATTTACACAGTCAGAAAAATTAACTTATAGAGTGGCAAGAGAGCAAAACTGGAAGCAGCAGATGGAAATGAGATTGATACCATGTTCATGGACAAGAGATCAAGTGGGGAACATGGAGTTCATGGGGATACTTTGGTATGAGAATGATTCTTGTTTTAAGCTTGGTCTGTTCTAATATGTACTGATAATGGGAGAGGAGGTGGGCAAAAAATGATGCTAGCGTGTTGTCACTGTCTAGTTGTTCCAATTTTCACTTGTAAACATAGCTATGTAATGAGTCACTTGAAATTCTTGAATGTGAGGCTGTTACATTCAATGAAGCTTTTCAAGTACATTGAGATGCCTGGTCTGCTCTCCTACTCTTTAAGTAATTGTTCAAAAGTACTCAGGACTTGTGGTGGTTTTCCTTTGCTACTCTTTGATTGGTTTAATAATTTTTGTTCTACCTTTCAATCTAATTAGTGGAACACCTAACCCAATCATGACTTGGTCTCCGCATTCCCCTGTAGTGTAATTTCTCAGAACAAAAGGTCATCATGAAGGGTTTGTCTCAATCACCTTGGTTGGAATGGCTGATGAATGTCAGGCACAATCTATATTTGCTATGTGCCCTTTGACTAAACAATAATTTGTGAAGAGTAGCACTGTATGCAAAGCAAGTGATCGTACTAAGAACACTTGTAATCAGTGTAATAATTAGTAAGATTAGGCTTCACTTTGGTGTTATTTTGTCCCAACAGGTTATAACATGTGAAGGGAATGCAGGCTTTTATGAAGTTGGTCTGATGATGACTCCTTATAAAGGTTGATAATTGATATGAAACTAATTTGGAGATACGTTTCTTAGTTAGGGTTATTAAAGAATTCCACCAAAGCTATAACACACACTAGGTTAACAATGCTGCAAGTATGGCTGATAATTACATAATGGCCTTTTAGTTTATGTTAAGAATTATTCCATTCAGCTAAGCATTTACTACCTGTTGTATTTGTAGCTGGATATTCAGTTTTAGGATGGAATCATCCTGGTTTTTCTGGGAGCAGTGTAAGTAAAATAGTTGGATTGTCTTCAGGTTATTGTTAAACTGTGACTGATTAGTTTACATACCATTTACTACAAGAAGGAAGGTGTAGCTTGTTCACCTAGCTAGTCATGTTCCTCATTTTTGATGATTCAATGTTGGGATCATTGGATTTAATAACTTCTACCATAATCACTATATTTTGTTTTTCAACTTTCCCTTATTTATCCAGTGACTTTTAAATAAATATAGGCCATTTAGCCAGGAGACACCTGTTTGAACTCAAACTGTCATCTCTTTTACCTTCATGTGAGATTCCTTGCCTAATAGCATTATCCAAAGAATATCTATTACCTACAGTACAATGAATGGCAAAAGTAGCTGTGATAGTTGGTTTAAACAAGAATTTTTTTCCATTTTTCCAAGTGCTATGAAGTGAAAATTGTGAAAAAAGTGAAAATTGAAAAAAGTGAAAATGCATATTTCTCTTTCCTCTGTTTGTAAACATACAAATAAGACTCAGAGATATAAAGCTCAACATTTTCAGTTGGTTGTTAAGGGGGGGGGGTTGTGGGTGAGATACTAGGGGGGGTGAAGGGGAACTTTGGTTACAATGAAATATCAGAGTCTCCTATTTTTTGTCCCTCATTGTTAATCAACCTCTTAACAACAAATTGTATGATTGGTATAACTA
Source organism: Pocillopora damicornis (assembly GCF_964200805.1). NCBI lineage: Eukaryota > Metazoa > Cnidaria > Anthozoa > Scleractinia > Pocilloporidae > Pocillopora > Pocillopora damicornis. Next base: position 18,540,191 of record NC_142673.1, on the reverse strand, counting down.
CAAATTGTGGCATAGGAAAGTAAAGTAAATCGCTGATATCTTGTCATTATTGCTACAGGGTGTGCCAGGACCAGAATCTGAGAGAAATGCTATAGATGTTGTGATACAATATGCTGTTGAAGTGCTAGGCTTCTCAGTTTCTAACATTGTTATTTATGCATGGTCAATAGGTGAGTGTTCACATCACTTTTTTGTGCTTGTTGTATTCAGATCAACTGAGTTAAGTTCTCACAAATACATAGTTATCACCTTGAGACTGATTATATCATGTTCAAATGCCACTCAAGACAAAACAAAACACTACTTTTGATGATATGGCTAACTATTTAATTATTTAGTAACAACTGTTGTTGTCTCTTTTTTTCTGGGAATCAACCTACTTTGCATATGTTTTGTGAAGGAGTTCAAATAAGTGTTAAAAACTTGCGATATTTTGTCAAGCAGCAATAATTATTTTGCATAATTGGGATGGAAGGGCATGGATCCTCTCCCCTTTTGACCACACCCTTTGGTACAAATTTATTTCTTTCTTTAACCCTCCCCTGCTTTGAGAAGCAGATATGGTAGCCAGACATTATACCTTAAAGTACTGAGTGTTCAGATACTGATATACACTTGTAATGCAAGCTACTGAGAAAATACAAAGGTTACATTATTCCTGGACTTTTTAGTTTGCAAGTTTGTACATCATTTGACTTCAAATTGTATCTTCGTGAATTTTTAGGAGGTTATCCAGCAGTATGGGCAGGAAAAACTCACCGTAAGCTTGGTGCTTTGGTAGGTTATAGAACACAAACACAAGTAGCTCTTTGACAATGGTAGCCAAATTGATGGAGATTTATAATGCTTATAATTGGTCATATTAATCGCAGATTCTCATCATTGAAATAAAGCAGTGGTGTTGCCAATCTTTTCTGTATCCCTCAGGTTTTAGATGCAACATTTGATGACATTGTTCCACTTGCTCAGTGCAAGATGCCTGAAAGCATAAGTATGTCTTCTACATATTAAGTTGTAGTACCCATGGTGTCCTAGTATTTGTTGTGCTTGACCTAAGATCAAAAGACCTGTCCAAGCCCTGGCACTGAAATTTTTTTTACATCCACTCTTTTACTAAGGAGAATGGATACTAGCAAATTTTCAAGGGGAACTAAACAAGTTGCTGGGAGGTAGTGCTGTAATGGAGTGACATCCTATTCAAGGGGAATAGCAAAATTAAACAATTATTCACTGAAGTGGAGGTGAATAATTGTTTCAGTATATGCCACACAAATTTAAAAAAAAATTAGTTATTTCTTTCTATATACCGTAAAAGGGTTGGAATTTAACAGTTGACCAATGATTTTGTCTCGTCGGTGCTCGAAGATGAATAGTAGGTGCTATTCACTTCCCAACTGACAATCAGGGCGTGGGGGAAAGCACTGACTCTTTACTGTTCATCTGTCTGTTCATTACCTCATAGAAACTGGGATAAGCTCCGGTAGAATGGGCTTCTTATCTTTTAAAGGCTGACCACGTATTTTGAACTTTGTAAGCAGCTAGAAATTGTACTGATGTCGCACTGCACAAAAAATTCACCTAAGCATGTCAAACGTCATACTTTCTCAATTGCTATAGACTATTGCAAATACATGCGAAGTGATTCTCGTTAGCTTTCATAAGACGCACAGTGAGTCTCTGACCTTGTGCACTGGATGCAGACTCGAGGCTACTTATCAATCATGATATTTGGCCATCTAAGTCTCCGTACAAGCTCCCTACAGTAGTTGCAGGTTTTTCTTTCAGCGAATCTGTTTATTCGCATTAGTGACTGGTTGACAACCTTTTGCATGCATCTCTGAAACTTCGCTATCTGCATTAATCTGACAGGTGGTTTTACGACAAGGGTTGTAAAGGAATATTTTCATCTTGACATTGCTCGTATGTTATACAGGTATTTAGTCAATTAGAAATACTTAGTGGTAACTCACAAATTCCTTTAGAGTTGTCCTATTTGCTGTGACGTAGTTTCAATGAATTATTAGAAGTATTTTCGTTAACTAGACGTTTTCTAGCTGCAAAATGTAAATTTTACTTTTTCTATGGTGACGTGCTGCATGTTAAGTGTTGCGCAATAAGATTTCAAACTGGAAGGAAAAGCTATGTCATTAACAAGAGAAACAGCATGGACTTCTTCCCAACTGTTTGTGTTGTGAATCAGTAAACAGTTCATTGAGAAACACGTTTGGTGATGACCTGTCAATGCTCCTTGTATATCTAAACTTATTTTTACACCTACCAGTCATATCGACTGATTGTGTGTTCTTTGAGTATTGCAAAATAAACTCAAGTATTCCAAAATATTTTCATAACAAAGATGCCATCTTGGGGGCATCTGCAAAATTTCCTTTCGAAAAAAATTGTAAATTGCATAGGGAAGTCTGGCCAAAGTCTCTCCCCCCCCTTCTCCCTTCCAAAGTGTTGTTAGGCGCCGTGAGCTAATGGTAGAAATCTTTCATTATTATCTCGCAAGGAGCCAATGAGAAATCAGGGTCAATACATGAAACCGGCCTGTAACGCGGCAAAACGCGAGTGACTAAGTCGCGGTTGGGCTTAGTCCTATCATCTGATTGGCTCTGAGGAGGCTTAAGGTTACCTTCATGTTGACCAATCCCGTGGCGTTTTGAAGAAAAACCAATGCAGTCACGGTGTACTTCTAACACTAATTTGGAAGTAACTTGTTACTTTACACGGCTTTGTTTAGCTATCCAGGCCCGGTGCTGTTCATCAGAAGAATGAGAGATGAGATCATCACAACTGAGTAAGGCATTTGATTTTCATGTTACTTCATGTATTGTAGTTAATTTATCCCTATTTATGGCTTTCGCCAGTTGGCTGCCTGTCAGCCAGTACTCTTGTTTCGTCACTGATGAACTAATTGCTGAGTTTGACAGCCACCATTGAGAACAAATGTTCGTCTTGTAGTTTGAATCTTATGTAATGTTAAATGTAAGATGCGCGTAGGAACTCGATTAAAGTTCAATTTCCGTTGCCATGAGGGAACAGCCAGAGGTTTTGACAGTATTTATTTAGATTTACTTAATGGTGATGCCAGTGATTGGTTGAAAACCTTATGGAGCTGAAAAGCACCCTGGGTACATTTATTCCCTTCAAGCACTTCATAGCACCTAATTATTTCCCGGAGTGGTAAATGAATTCTGTGGAACGAACAGCCTAGTACTTTTGTGATGAGTAGATTGACTTAAGTCCATAATTACCTTGACTGTGTTACCTCCTATACAGCTGTTCCCGGAAGAGGTGTTTTAAAATAGCTAAAAGCGCAAATTAATAAAGTTTTTACTATGCAAGGAAGCTTTGGTTACTTTAAAACGCGACTGAGGTCGACTGCATGAGTGCCTTTTCACAAAGATTCTCTGAAAAGATACAAATTCTGTGAACTTCGATCATTCAACGGTAACAGGCATTACATGTGGAACCTTAAATTACACAATGTAATTTAGTATTATCAACTGAGTTGATAACGTAAATTGGCCACCGTAAAGAGTTTCAAAGCCAACGTACCGTGCGTTAACCTTTCGTCAGAGCGAATCATTTGCTCTGACGAAGGGGTAAGGCACAAAACGTCAGCTTTGAGACTTTACGGTGGCCAATTTACGTTATCAACTCAATTGATTATACCAAATTACCCTGTTATAATCTCCCAGTGACGCAGCACCACAGTTCTTTAGACACCTTTACTCGGAACAACTGGAAAATGAATCAATATCTGTACCACTACCTTACCCGACTGAAGTTAGAAATCAATATCCATGCCTGACAACTGACTACTTTTATCTTTTTAAAATTAATTGGTATCCTTGCGTGTGAGGATCCAAAGAAATTCTGGTATGAATGTATTTCTTTTCCGATCAGGGAAGGAGATATCAGCTCAAACCGTGGAAATGATCTCCTGGTGAAGTTTCTCAAATTCAGGTAACATTCTTAAACGTCGAATCCGTGATTGAAGAATATGTCATTGCCATTACGTCACTCATTTTTGGATCAGAAAAAATAAGAGACGATTATGAGCAATTGTTGTTGTTATGTTGTACTCCTCCATTAGATATCCAAAGTTAGTTGATGACAGTGGTGAAGACGCATTATATGAATATCTCGCCGCCCCTGATCAAGCCACCAAGAGTAAGATTCATTTTTGCGTGTATGACAAATTAAAATTCGTTTTTGAATTTTTTTTAAGCTGCAGACGTAGAAATCTCCTTGACTTTATTTTAAACTTGTTTCCTCATGTGATGCTAGCTCGTGTTTTGTTTAAGATGTCTTATTTCGATAGATGAAGGTAAATTCGCTTTACATTATGTTGTAGAAGCTATTTGGAATAGCCTGAGTGTCGACGCCAATTTATGTGAGTCAATGTACAAGAATTATGTGAAAGAAAACGGAAAGGAATATCCCATGATGATTGGTAAGCAATTGTTTCGGTTTTTTGTTTTGTTTTGTTTTTTATGATTTTTTTTGATCACATTTTATTCTGTTAATCAACACCAGGTCAAGATCTGTCATTGGAACAACGGATTCATCTACTGATGTTTCTAGTAAGTGGATTGAAATTTGACATCTTCTTAGTGATCAAAGGTTGGCTCCTCACACTTTTACTTTAATTCTTTAACTCCCAAGATCTGATTGTCAGTTCTCCCCTCTAGCTGCTACACATTTCCTTGTAAATTAGTTACAAGAATTTGATTTCAGATCAAGAATAAAAATTCGCCGTGATAAGTTTGAGTATTCTCATTACCCGTTTGCTGGATATTGTAAGGATATTATAACACGACGAAAACTATGCGTGCCTCTGCCACAAAACGTAGCTTGTTATTAAGTTGGGTTGAATGGATTTATATCTTTATCTCCCAGGTTTTGCAGTATTTGATGGACTTTGATGCCACACACTGTATGAATTTGCCAGCTTCAGAGTTTCGCCAACCCTGGAATGAGTAGCGATATTCATTTACGTTCTGCGGGAAATCTTGACAACGCTGAAACGATCTTTTTCATTAGTGTAGACTGTTTGTGTAGGATTTATGGGGTATAGATATCTACGTGAGTCTGATCAATCATCTAACCCAAGTAACGGTCTGTTCATAGGTAGCAGGGTCAAGAGGTTCTTATGAAAAGTAAAAGAAAAAGATTAGCTTACTTGATCTCAATCCATCTTTTTATCCACATGCTACGAAGGTGTAAGGGTGAATAATTTATGATATAATGAATTAACTAGATTGTTGTTTTGCTACAAGAAAGAAACTTTTAGTACTTAAGCCATCCACCCGAGCCTGTGACCAATAAATAACTTTTCCTTTCGATATTAACTCATTGTTAGACAGGTAAGTACAAAAAAAGGAAACAAAAGTGTTAACTATAAGAGACAAAAGTTTTATTTGACATTAAATTCCCATAAGTGAAATTTTAAGAAATACATGGCAAGTAGGGAGAATTGTTTGGGATCTTTAGAGCCAATGAATCAAGCCATAATGCATTGTTGTTATTATTACCAGTTTTGATTTGCGTTGTCTTTTGCCATCTATATTGTGTTTCTTTGCTGCGTTTACTTGCGTATTTGTTTTTTTTTTTCGACCTGAGCTGGGGATGAACATTACCTCCATTTTGAGGTTCTTTGAAATCAAGAGATTAAGAAAAGTTTATCATCTCTTGGTTCAATAAGTAAGCATTTTATAAATCTTGGTCCAAACCCAAATTTTCGTATTCATTTTTACAGCCGCGTTAAGTGGTTCATGTGGTACTGTATGCTGAGTATGATACCCACTGATTAGACTATACAGGATATTAAGATCGAAAATAATCAGAACAAAGGTTTCATTTACACTATTGAAAGCCAAATCTTAAACCAGTAAATGAAAGAAATGGCTTGACGCTGTTGTTTTGGTGGTATCAACTACTTCTTTTAAGTTCATTTCAAACGTGGCGCAAAGTTAGGGCTTTTTTCGATGAATTCCGTGATAAAATTTGTGTTCCTTCGCGAGAAAAAAAATTCCATATCGTTTCTTCTATTAAATATGATGTGTAATAGTTTAACTGACAGGATATCAGTTCAGAAAGACCCGGTTTTAGTTAGGTTTATCGTATCGTTATTGTAATTATACTCCCGTGATTTTATGAGAATATCATACTATCTTAGGGTGACGTGTTATTAATTGTTGCTTCATTGAGACGAAACTATTTAATGCAAGTTTTTAAATGTATTTAGTGTTATTTGACGTAACGTGGTTTTGAATTAATTTGTGGCAGATATGCAAAGTGTGAAAGCTTTCCGCGGTAGTAATGATTGTAAAAGGTGTGTTTATTCACCGTGGTTGTAATGATAAACGAATTCAAAGTATATTCGATTGTTTCATGATTTATAGCCACTAACATTTAGATTCCAGCTGTTGATTAAGGATCGCGACGTGTCGAATGCTCTCTTTTTAGTGTTCGTCAGGCGATGAGGTTTGAATGGTCACGCGTATCTAGGGCGCTCTCATTGGTGCATTTCGATCCTCATTGCTATTCCTACCACTAAATATTGTTTTTTTTTAGGTTCGCTGGCTTATGACCGGCGCATTTGTTTAAAATTGTATTTATACCTCTTGGAAAGAGAAAAATAGAGAGGTTGACTTATCGATCATGCCAGTCTGAGGTCAACTTCGCTTAGGGTCTCCCCCAGAGGAGGTTGAGGGAAAGACATATTTGCTACAATTTAATGGAGATCAATTGAAAAGAAAAACAAAAAATGTCTAAAGCCGTATGGATAATTTATAACAGAGAGATAGACCCCGTATGCGATAAAAAGATCGAGTTGCTGTTAAATTAAACAGGATGAAAATGAGCCTTAATAGCTGAAAATTTTATAAATACCGTTTAAAATCTATAAAGGAACAAGAAAATGTCCTTCTTAGCCATTATTGAATCCAACTTTTAGAACATATCTTATTAGTGCAAAACACCAAGGAGAGTGAAGGATCATAGAATTAAATGATGACTTCGCTTTTAAAGACACTCGCGAGATTCTGAATCAGAAACATAAATTTATAGGTTACTTTCCAACCCAATGCCCGCGGAACTAGCATTGCAAAGAAAATAGCAAATCAGAACACTTTCGCCTTTGGCACTAGCGGAACTAACATTGCATAGAAAATGACAAATCAGAACACTTTCGCCTTTGGTACTAGCGGAACTAGCATTGCATAGAAAATGGCAAATCAGAACACTTTCGCCTTTGGAATAAGTGACAGTTTACAAAATATCTGAATCTTTTGAAAGCAAATTACCATACCTTTTGAGTTCATTTTTAAAATCGTTTGACTACTTTACGTCGAATCGAACGCCTTCAAACTGCAATCAGACCAAGCGTCGAAACAAACTCTACCCCTAGTTTATTCATTACATTTTTTTACTTTCAAAGTAGAACGTACAATATTCATTATGTCAATAACTTAGGTAGGAATCTTGATCAGAGCTTCATGTCTGTTCGCTTCGCATTCAACCGAAAACGCAATCATCATATGACCTGTACGGCCCCCGCGCGAGCTTGGCCCTAGGTTCTCTCCCTCTATACTTGTGAACATGGAGTAGGCATGGAAACGAAGAAAGAAAAAGAAGGGTAAAATTATATCTCCTTTCAATAACTCAGAGACACCTGAAGATATTACATTTATATACGCATTTATGTTTACATCTTATATGTGTCTTTATCCAGTCGGAAAGTTGCCGAATAAAACAGCTCCTTCGCCTGTAACGTGTTTCGTCAATACTGATGGAGATTGAAAAACAGCTTCACTTTTTTAACTGGAAATGCCCATGGAAAAGAAAAACAGATAGATACACCGCGAGGTTCTGGTAAACCGATTGTTAATGACCAGAAGCATATCTGACCTGATTTGTATGCTTCTGTAATGACTCAAAAATTCTGTTAAAGCAAAATGTTTTTAATTCAATTTCAGTTAGGTTCGAGTTGAGTATTTCTAAAATTACAACACTATTTGCAGATCTCTGCGGAACTTCTCAGTTGAAAATCTGTCTCAACCGAAGTATCCTACTTCGCTTCATAATTGTACGGATCCGACCGAAGAACTCGGTGTCGACTTCTTTGAACCCGCTTTTGAAGTCGGAACACTCATTTAAATTACAAATAATTTCTAAAGTTAATATTCATATTTGCATATCTCATGCACTTTTAGTGGCGCACTTTTTGAATTCTCTTTGAATGGATTGTTAGGTTGGTACTTAATGTACGTTCTTTTTGATTGGATTGTTACTTTAGGATCTGGCGCACTATTTGAATTCTCTTGATTGGATTGTTACTTTAGTATTTTGCCCTTTTTTTGGTTCAATTCTAGTCGATTGTTACGTTAATATCTGGCGCACAATTAGAAGTCTCCTCGGTTGGATCGTTACTTTTAATTATCCGCACACGTTTGGAATTCCCTTTCATTGGATTGTTACGTTAGTATCTGGCGCACTTTTTGAGTTCTCTTTCAGTAAAGGTTTTTTACGTTGGGATCTCACGCCCGTTTAGAATTCTTTTTCACTGGACTTTTATTTAGTATCTCGCGCACCGTCAGAACCCTTTTTCATTGGACTTTTAAGGTAAGCATCTCGTGCACTATCGAACCCTGTTTTAGTGGATCTTAACGTTAGTGTCTTGTGCTCTTTTAGAGCTCTCTTTTATTTGGATTTTACGTTTGTATCGCACATTTTAGAATTTGTTTTTGATTGGATTGTTACGTCAGTATTTCATACACGTTTAAGATTCTCCTTCATTGGAATGTTACGTAAGTATCTCGCGCACGTTTAGAATCGTCTTTCATTGGATAGTTGCGTAATTATCTCGCGCACTTTTCCAAACTCTCATTGATTGGCTTGTTGCGTTAGTTCCTGGCGCACTTTCATAATTCTCCTTAAACGGATTGTTATGTTAGAATCTGGCGCACTTTTAAAATTCTCTTTTAATGAATTGTTACGTTAGCATCTTACACACTTTTTTGAATTCTCTTTGATTGCATTTTTACGTTAGTATCTCATCCATCATTAGTTTTCTTTTTGTTCGATTTGTAACTTTAGTCTCTGACGCACTTTTGATTTCTCTTTGATTGGATTGTTACGTTAGCATCTCGTGTAATGTTAGTTTTCTATTATATTGGATTGTAACGTCAATATCTGGCACACTTTAAATATTGTTTTTGTTTTGATCGTTACTTTAGTCATTCGACCATTTTTATAATCTCCTTTAATTTGATTGTTACGTTAGTGTTTGGCTCACTTTTAGAATTTTCTTTCCCTGGACTTTTACGTTAGTATCTCGTGCACCATCAGAACCCTTTTTCATTGGATATTTCCGTTAGAATCTTGTGCTTTTTAAGAGCTCTCTTCATTCGCATTGTTACGTTAGTATCTCGCGCACGTTTAGAATTTTCTTTGATTGGATTGTTACGTGAATACCTTACACACGTTTAAGGATTCGTTTTCATTGGACTGTTACGTTAGTACCTTACATTCGTTTAAGGATTCGTTTTAATTGGACTGTTACGTTATTATCTTGCGTACTTTTAGAATCCTCTTTCTATGCTAACTCAATTAGCATTGGTAATTAGTCCCTAGGAATTTTTGGATATAATAGTGTTTTGTATCACTCCTTGTCACTTCATTTGAGGCCTTGGGCTGTGTACTGCTTGAAGCGTTCTATAACTTTTTTCGACGGATCAATCCGACATGGCGGAACAAGTTCCCCAAGCCGTTGCCGGTGGAGCGATAGCTCAAGTTGTTCAAAGTCCTCAACCTGCTCAAGGCGAACCTGCCGTGGCGCAGCAAGCTCAGGACCAACCTTTGGCACAACAAGCTCAGAATCGAGAGGTACGCATCTTTTTCTGTTTCGGATACCATGTGGTTGATTATATTTCAGTGGCTAATTTTTATCGGTAGAGTTTAGATTTGGTTTACTTTCTGTAGATGTGAAATTGTGTCAGGCCTGCGGGGCCGTGAAAGTTTTTTCTTTGCCTGCGGGGCCGTTAAAGTTACTTGCCTGCGAGGCCGTGAGAGTTTTCTTTGCCTGCGGGGCCGTGAAAGTTTTTTCTTTGCCTGCGAGGCCGTGAGAGTTTTCTTTGCCTGCGGGGCTGTGAAAGTTTTTTCTTTGCCTGCGGGGTTGTGAAGTTTTCTTTGCCTGCGGGGCCGTGAAAGTTTTCTTTGTCTGCGTGGCCGTGAAAGTTTCTTTGCCTGTGGGGCTGTGCTGAAAGTTTTCTTTTGCCTGGGAGGCCGTTTGGATTTATTTGCCTGCGGGGCCGTGGAAGTTTCCTTTGCTTAGGAGGCCGAGAAATTTTCTTTGTCTTCGTAGCCGCGAAAGTTGTTTTGTCTGCGGGGCTGTTAAAGTTTTCTTTGTCTGCGGGGATCAAAGTTTTTTGTTTTGTTTTTTTTTTTTCTTTGCTTGCGAGGCCGTGAAAGTTTCTTCGTCTGCACTGTCATTTAAATTTTTTTTGTTTTTTTTTTTTTGTTTTTTTTGTTTGTGCTTCTGGGGTCGAAAATAGTTTCGGTGTTTTGCTTTTTGGAATGAAATGCTTTATGTTCACCTTCGGTTGAGGTAGTGTGATGCTGGCGCGCAAGAATAAATTTTTTCTCCTTTAGCCTTTTTTTTGTTTTTTGTTTTTGTTTTTGTGGCTTGAATTTTACTTTGTAGCCCCTCGTTTAAGAAATTGCTTGCTGATGTAGAAAGTTCTGTTGCCATGCTTTGCTTCGTTGGAGTGTGATGCCTGAGCATCAGTCGCCGTTCATTTGCTTGTGCAAGCTTACGTGTAGTAGCTTTTAGTTGTACGGTATGTAAAAAAGAACAAAACAAAACAAAAAACGAAAGACTGCTCTGCCGTTGTGTGTTTTTAAAACAGTTTTTGGCCTGTGAGGCTAGGAGCTTTCATCGTTTTTGCTGGAAGTTTGAGGTTTTGATAATTTAATTTAATTTTTATTTAATTTAATCTAACCTAATGTAATGTAATATTTCATAACTTGTAATCTAATCGGTGTTGGTCTTTTTCAGCCTGTATTATACTGTGCTCGATCAGTTATGAGATTGAGTTATGGAAAGAAAGGGAATGAATGGATCAGTGATTTTTTATCTTACCTTTTGAAATCTGTTATATAGGAGGAGGGTGATCTTGCTCGTGTCTTAGAGAGACTTAAGAAGTTGGAAGATTCCCAAAAGCAATCTGTTGAATCAGTGTTGGAGGATTTACAGCACCTAGTACGTTCTCCGTTGTTCCAGAAGGACCAGGCAATTGATTACCTAGTGAATCTGAAGATTGTGGCCAAGGAAACAAAACACGCGAAAGCTGGATTTTATTCTGCAGTGCTAACAGCAATGCAAAATAAAATGTGGGCCTCAAACATGCAATTTAAGCGCTATCTTGAAGCCCTCTTAGGAGATAAGGAGGATGAAGTGGTACTCAAGCGGATTGCTGCCGTAGATAAAGCGTTGCGAGTGCCTGGAGTTGGTGCAAATCGTTTCATGCCAAGGGGGAGAGGCAGGGATAGATAACAAGTCCAGTGTTTTCAGTGTGGCCTATATGGGCATTATCAGAGGTTCTGTTCCTCGCGTCCACAGCCAGGTCCTCAGTCTAAGAGGCCTCGCCTTTATAATCAAGGGGTTGAGGCACCTCAAAAACAATGAATGTATTGACAGGATTAAGGCGTTTTCCCAATGTTTTTTATCAGTTTCCAGTATTTATGCCGTGTGTTTCCCGGCATTAAAGGCTCCCTTTTCATTGTGTCAATCGGTGTCTGTTGTTGTTTCAATTTTAATTCACTTTTGTAAGTTCTGGATCGGGGTTGAGTAACTCCTGCTGGTTCATCACATATGGTGACCACCAGACGACCTGTTTTCAGGCGAATTGAGGCTGCTCCCTCCTGATCGGGAACCCCAGGTCTTCCCATGGGTGATCTCTCTTTTTGCCATCTTTTCCTTAGATTTTGGGTGGTACTAAGCGTAAAGCTGCTGTGGATAACTTTTACGTTCTTACGGAATTTCAACTACAGACAACGGCAATTAAGCCAAGAAACGAGACCCTATGGGTGAATATGACTGGGGTTCCCGTTCAGGGGGGTGCAGCTGTGTGTTGGGAAAGTGTTATCTCATCTGGTAAGGTTCCGGATCTGGGGACTTTTACATTTAAGGGATCCGGATTCCTTTGTGGCAGGTGGTCTTCACCGTAATTCAGCTGCATGGGAGCTGGTACTTGAGAGTCTTCCGTTGAGGAACTGTATTCTAGATTGGATTAGAAATAAAGTCGACATCTTAAGTTTTTCAAGACCTTTTGCGGGAGTTTTCAAGAGAGCTAAATATTCGTCTACTGTTCCACCTAAGAAGATTTTCCCGAATCATGTAAACTATAAAATTTTACGGAATTTATATCCAAGGAGATTCGGAATCGTGTTTTAACCGGCGCGGTTAGAGTCTGGGGGGTAGTGGGTGTCGATGATCCCCCCCCATCTTGTGTTGCCACTCACGGTCGAACCTACGAAGCCTCGACTTTGTATTGACGCGAGGTTTCTAAACCTTTGGATGAAAGATATGCCGTTTTCCCTGGATAAACTGAGTGAAGTGACTAGGTATATTTATCCCGGATCGTTCATGACCAAGTGCGACGACAAGTCCGGGTATGATCACGTGATGTTGACAGAGGCCTCGCAATCATACTTTGGGTTTAGTTTTGGTGGCCTGTGGTTTGTTTGTACGACTCTTCCGTTCGGATGGAAAATCTCCCCTTATGTTTATCATACCATTGGTCTGGCCGCCACAGGTTTCTTGAGTGCTCAAGGGATTCCTTGTTCTCTCTATATAGACGATCGCTTAAATGGAGAGCTTTTGCGACCGACTGGGTCTTGGTCCATATTACCAGCGGACAGATCTTTGCAGTTCAGGTTGCTGGCAGCTACAGGTGCCATATTCGTTGTCCTTTCTGTGTTGGTTGATCTCGGTTATACCATTGGTATCAAGAAGTCGGTTCTTGTGCCGGTCACATCCCTGGGGTATTTGGGTCTGATCGTGGATTCCGTTCGACAATCGTTGTTGGTGCCGCGCCGTAAGATTGAGTCCTGGGCCTTAATTAGGGAGAAATTTCTTGCCTGCAAGAAGACTGTTTGGATCAAAACTTTACAACGATTTCAGGGGAAATGCATATCTTTCTCTTTGGCTGTTCCAGCCGCGAAATTGTTTATTAGAGAAATGAGTAGAGCGATCGCTTCTGGCTTGGATGATGGGCAAGTGTCTATGACCGACGCTTTGAGGGAGGAAATTTCGCATTGGCGTTACCTTGACGACTGGAAGGACACTCTTCCGTGGAGAGACGAGAAGCATGTGCGTATTGCGATTTCTACCGATGCGTCCGGTTATGGGTGGGGTTGTGCGGTTCATTCACCTTCGGATGATCAGATTTTTCGAGATTATTGGGAGAAGGACACGAGTTCATAGACAGGATTGTCACACCTGGGGAGTTAATGCGGGGCTAGATTGTGAGTGCCCTAAACGTTTGGTATTTGGGACTATAGATTCACCGATTGGCAAGTTGCGTGCTATATTTGCAGAGAGTGGTCGAGGCGCAGAATGGTAGTCTTTGTTAGGTGTAGGTAATCCAGCTTCTTGTAGGTCAGTTAAGACTTATTTGAGTAATGTGCGGGAAGAACAACTAAAGGCTAGGGTAACTCCACGCCAGGCAGAGCCTATCTTAGTGAACGATTTGTTGGTTATCTCTGACTACATTAGAGCCCTTTTGTTGCATTCTTCGACTTTGCGCGCAATTCAGATTTTTATGTATGCCCGCGATCAGGCTTTATTTAAGGCGTTATTTTTTTCTGGTGATAGAGCAGCTGATTTGTTACAAGTAAAAGTATCTGATGTTTTACGTTTCTCGGATAATTCTGGTTTGTTGTTCAATCATGTTTGGACAAAGTCTCTCAGGTCAGGTGACGCAAATGTGTTTGCCTTTAAGCGGGGATCTAATCCTTTGATTTGTCCTGTCCGGGGTTTGGAAATGTATTTTGATGTGTGTAAACTGTTACGTATTAACCTTGCGCCAGGTTTCCTTTTTCGCTCTATTTCAAAATCTGGCGGAGTTTGTTTCAGCCATTTGGAGTCTTCGGCGGCTCAAGCGCGTTTGAGTATTTATGTTTCCGCGCTAGTTGGGAAGTTATCTAGTAGTCATTTAACAGTTCATGTGTTTCGCAGTGGGGCGGCTGTATCTTTAGCATTGCGAAGCGTAAGTCTCAGTGAAATCATGGACCACATTGGCTGGAAATCTAGTAAGACGGCGCTTCACTATATCAAGCTTAAGCAAGTAGTGAATCCAGCAGGCGTGGCGGCTAAACTAGCGGATCTCCCTTTACAAGCGGGGCAGGACTACAAACATCAGGATCATCTTGTGGGATTCTCCCAAGTTTTTTCATGAATTTATTTTATTGAAGTTTTGAACTATTATAGTATAGGTTATTGTTAATGATTAGATATAGTATGTATTAAGTAAGGATTGGAAAGAGGATTAAAGAGTTCTTTGTGTTTCTTTTCTTAGGGTGTGTGATTGTTCATTTCATATGAGTGTGGGTGTAGGCTTGGGAAGGCCAGAGCGATTCTCCATACCTTATTACCATCTCATGAATAACAATTCCTAGGGAGAAATATTACACTATGCTAACTCAATTAGCATTGGTAATTAGTCCCTAGGAATTTTTGGATATAATAGTGTTTTGTATCACTCCTTGTCACTTCACTTGAGGCCTTGGGCTGTGTTCTGCGCATCGAAGCGTTTTCCCACCCACCCCACCCCCGGTCGGATTGATCCGTCTCACCATCACCCCTTCGCCTGGCTTGGGCTTTCCCGGCCAGAGCGATTCTCCATACCTTATTACCATCTCATGAATAACAATTCCTAGGGAGAAATATTACACTATGATTTGTTATGTTAGTATCTTACGCACTTTTAGAATTTTCTTTAATTGGATTGTTACGTTAGTATCTCGCGCACTTTTAGAATTCTGTTTGATTGGATTATTACGTTAGTATCTCGAGCACTTTTAGAATTTTCTTTAATTGGATTGTTACGTTAGTATCTTGCGCATTTTTAGAATTCTCTTTGATTGGATTGTTACGTTAGTATCTCGAGCACTTTTAGAATTCTCTTTCATTGGATTGTTACGTTAGTATCTTGCGCACTTTTAGAATTCTATTTAATTGGATTGTTACGTTAGTATCTTGCGCACTTTTAGAATTCTCTTTAATTGGAATTTTACGTCAGTAAATCGGGTACTTTTTGAATTCTCTTTCATTGGATTATTACGTTAGTATCTCATGCACTTTTAGTTTTCTTTTGTTTGAATTGGAACTTAAGCATGCGACCCAACTCTCTTTGATTGGTTTATTACGTTGGTACTTTATATACGTTTAGATTTCTTTTTGATTGGATTGTTAGTTTAGTATCTCGTGCACTATCAGAACCCTCTTTCATTGAACTTTTACGTTAGTATCTCCTGCACTATCAGAACCTTGTTTCCTTGGATATCTACGTTCGTATCTTGTGCTATTTTATAGCTCTCTTTTATTGGATTGTTACGTTAGTTTCTCGCGCATTTTTAGAATTTTCTTTCATTGGGTTGTTACGTTAGTATCTTAAACACCTTTAGGACTCTCTTTCATTGGACTGTTACGTGAGTATCTGGCGCGCGTTTAGGACTCTCCTTCATTGGATTGTTACGCTACTATCTAACACGCGTTTAGGATTCTCCTTCATTGGATTGTTTACATACTCCTCCCATGCCTACAGGAGCTTAAAGACAATTGTCTGATTCTGTTCCGCTTTTAGCTCTCCCACAAAAGCAGAGCACTGTATTTTATTATTTCATTTGAACAGACACTCTTCGAATGATCAGAGATACAATTTAAGCAATTTTACGAGCGAGCATAGATTAACTACTTGTAATTGCTTCAATGAAAGTATAAACTTTCAGCTCAAAATAAAATGGTTTAATACCTGATAATAAGCAGGCTAAAATCTGAAATCTTAAATCTACAACAAATGGCTTATTTCGGTTTTGTAAAATCAACACGCTTTCTGTACAAATTTCAATTCCAAAATAACCAATATGTTTTTAATAGTCCATGAATCTCGTCATCAATATACGTAAAAGCGTTAAACAAGAAAACATGATAACTGTTCTGATTTGATGAACTATCAAATTTTCTGATCTTGTCTGATTTACATTTACGATTCCAACGTTCGAGTGGAAAAATAAATTAATTCTGTTTTAATAGAAAAAATGTTAAAATTGTGATGAGCAAATAAGAAAGTAATTTTTTTTTTATGTCTGAGACAATTATGATCTGTTATAGCCACAAATCTTCGCTAGTAGACTTATTCATTGTTTACCGGTCAAAATTACCTTTTGCAAAAAGGACAAAGTGCACGCGACAATTTCGAAAGGTAATCTGGGTATCCGATCGCTCTGACGAAGGGCTAACGCTCGAAACATCAGCTTTTTTACCCTTTACGGTGGCCAATTTACGTTTTCAACTCAGTTGTTAACACTAAATTACCTGCTATACTCTCCTACCGACGCAGCACCACAGTTTCTTTAGAAACTTACCCCCTTTATTTTGAAGTCAATTTAAACTGGTTAATATAGAGGTAAATTTCAACTTCAACAACACTTTCTCGAAAGAGCTAATGATCAGGTATTAGAGTTTTTTTGATGACACAAAGTAAAGTATATATTCTAAGATGGCACTGTACTGAATTGTTGCTTCGTGTATGAAAAACAAATGCTTCCCTTTTCGAATCAAAGTTCCAAAATTTTCAAATTAATTCAGTTCACGGCGATAATGAGTTTTTTATTAAATTAATATGTTTTTGGCCCAGTCTTTCTCTTGGTATCAGTCAGTTGTCAATCGTGAAGTACGATCGTCCAAGTGAGAGCAGTCCTGAAAGGGTTTGTTATCGAAAATGGCGATTGGCCTGAGCCGAAGTCATCAGAGTCGAGTGAACTATTGATTTTTAGTTGAACGTTACAAGATCTCTTTGTAAAAGTTATTGGTCAGTTTTGTAGTAAATTGGCTGTTCGTCCGTCGTTCAGTCGGCAAGGCTATAGCTAGTTTGTCCTGTTTGGTCCGTATAGGAAAAGGGAAAAAGAAAGGTAAAGGAGGGAAAAGAAGAGAAAAAGAAATGCAAAAAAAGTTGGACGTAGCTAGGGTTCGAACCTTAAAGCTTCGGACTCAATCCTTTACGCTAGGTACGCAGAACGTACGAACCGGCAAAGTTTTGAATGAAAATACATTGGATGCATATATATTACATGTATTCTATTAATCTTCTGCCCTGTCCCCAATCTGTCAATATTGACCGGTGTACAAACACTCATCTAATCTAGCCCTTTTGTCGCAATTTTGGCATCGATAAGAGATGTTAAATTAACCCCTCTGCATTTTAAAACACATTGTCTTTTTAGTGCATTACTCTTCAAGTACACAACAGAAGGCACGTGCAGTTATAGAATGGCACCTATTACGAAAGGTTTTCAACTTGTTGACAGATCGAAACGCATATTCCGGCGCATTTGCGCGTGTAGCATGACGCAATTTTCGTCACAAACGAAAAATACTGGGATCTAGAAGAAAGTAACCACAACATGGCGGCCTTTTTGAGTTACATTGTAAGTTGATGAGGATTGAACTGCCAATTCTGGTACCACAACATGAGCGAAAGTGGCTCTTCACAGATCTCGCGTATGTTATCTACTGTTTGATGGTGCTTATATGGAAAATGTGCCTGAAAAGCAATTGGAAAGCTCTTAAATGGAGACAACGTGAGACAGTCAGGTAAAATACTGGAGGTGAGCACTGCTCCATGGGCATAACGAATCATTTTATCTCTGCTTCCTGTCACTTTTAGTAGCGAAGCAAGCCTTCCCTCTTGACCGATGCAAAGGTAGCCGTTAGGTCATTGCGTTACTAGAGAGTTTTGGGTCCACGTTTGGAGTGTCAACTGCAAACGTCAAACCGCGGTCAGCAGTTGGTAAAATTTCCGCACAGCCCCATAATATTGTAAAACAAATCTGTTTTCCCAATGGCGATGTATTGTTTTATTCATTGTTTTCTCTATCCAAGAACTGAATGCATAATGTAGTATGGGGCTGTGCGAAAATTTTAACCAGCAGTTTGTGGTTAGAAGTTAGAACTTTAAAGACTTTCGGCTTTTTAGATCGACGTCGGATTTCACCTGAAAAAATCAACATGTACGCCGCCATCTTGAATAACACAAAGGGTAGAAATCCTTTATTTTAAACACAAAATGTTGCTAAAAGATTGGTTTTCTAGCGTCCCAAACGCAATGGTTATAAAGAAAAGACTTCACTTTACATATATTCATAGGAAATACGTGAGAACTTTCGAATAGGACAACAAAAAGGGAGGGAGTTCAACTACCTGAAATTGCCTTGCCCGAAGTTCAAACGTGGACAGCAAACGGCAAATGTGACCGCTGGAGTCTGGTCACATGACTCCTCTGGACGTTTGTGGTCACGCGTATTCAGAAACAAATGTGGATCTAAAACTCCCTATTAGCTATCTTAGAATTTCCCCATATAGGGATGCAAAGGTAGTCGTCAAGTCATTACATCACTGGCTATCGTAGAGTTTTCCTCTATACTGATGCAAAGGTAGCTGTTAAGTCATTTTGTTACTGGCTATCCTAGAATTTCTTTATATACCAAGGCATAGGTAGCCATTATGTCATTGCGTTTCTGGCCATCTTAGAATTTCCCTATATACCAACGCAAAGGTAGCTGTTAAGTTATGGGGTAACTGCCTACCTCAACACCGATAATTGATAAATTTAATTAAATATATAACTTATTAATTACTGGCATTGAGGTATAAAATAAATGCGAACTTAACTAGAGGCTATAAAAATTTTACGTATATAGACAAACAGAACAACAAGATTTGTGATTGTCATAATTCCCCTTACAGGCATGATTGACAGTAACTCAGATGTTCCTTCAATGGATTAATGTATTTTAACATCCCATAAAACATTAAAAAAGGTGAGTGTAGAATATCAGAATAGACCAAGAATATTGCACATTTCTTGATAGGTTTTGGGTTAAAATCATTTGTTAAGAGATTATTTGAGGAAAAAATTTCAGCTTAGAAGGTGACATAAGAAAAAGGAGACTATCCAAGCTGAACTGTGGTCAAGCTATGATATTCTTTATTGCTTTCATGGTATATTTTAAATATAGCATCTTTAGGTTTTCAATTTAATGCCACTTTGGTGAATAGTAATTCTTTAAAATTTATTGATAGCACCAAAATGTTTATGACATGATGTTGATTGTTAAGATTGCATTACAAGGGTTACAAGGTACAAGTAAGATACATTTAGCTGCTATTGGTTAATAAAACATTAATTTTTTTTGGTTGAAAAGCAATATTCCTAAGCTTCTTTTGCAGATGAGTTCCAAGTAGGAAAATGGAAATGGAGCATTTGCAGCCAATTTTCAGGTACAGCAACAAAACTTTGTATAAATGACACAAGGCACATGTATAAATGACACAAGGGACCCCAAGTGACCACATAGAAGCTCAATTCTTGGGTTTGCCAGAGAAGTCCTTTAACTCAAGAATTTAGAACATCTTAACTTGTCTGAACTTCAATTTCTTTCTATTTCTCTTTATTTTGCAGGTATTTCTGACCCCTTTGAGAAAGAGGTGATTACAAAATGTAAGCATTGAAGGCTAAGATGGTAAGACTTGGTCCCCTAAAATAAAAGAGAGGAGAGTTTGAAAACTGTTTTGGAAACTGGACTGTCTTGCTGCGCTGAATAGATCTTGAACTGTGTATAAGAGATGGGTGACTAACAGCTGACCTGCTTTGGAGTCAGCTTCACCCATAAAGTCTCTTCCTCAGCCTTGATCTGTGATGCTAAGACTTGGTCCACCAAAAAACAAAGAGAAGAGAGTGAAAATTGTTTTTGAAACTGAACTGTCTTGCTGCACTGAATGGATCTTGAACTGTGTATAAGAGATGGATGACTAACAGCTGACCTGCTTTGGAGTCAGCTTCACCCATAAAGTCTCTTCCTCAGCCTTTATCTGGGGTGCCAAGACTTGGTCCACCAAAAAACAAAGAGAAGAGTGTGAAAACTGTTTTGGAAACTGGACTGTCTTGCTGTGCTGAACGGATCTTGAACTGTGTATAAGAGATGAGTGACCTGCATGGAGTGAGCTTCGCCCATAAAGTCTCTTCCTCAGCCTTGATCTGGGATGCCAAGACTTAGTCCACCAAGAAACAAAGAAAAAGAGTGTGAAAACTGTTTGGAAACTGGACTGTCTTGCTGCACAGAACGGATCTTGAACTGTGTATAGGAGATGGGTGAGTAATGGCTGACCTGCAATGGAGTGAGCTTCGCCCATAAAGTCTCTTCCACAGCCTTGATCGGTGATGCTAAGACTTGGTCCACCAAAAAACAAATAGAAGAGTGTGAAAACTGTTTTCGAAACTGAACTGCGTCGCTGTGCAAAATGGATCTTGAACTGTGTGTAAGAGATAGGTGACTAACAGCTGATCTGCTTTGGAGTCAGCTTCACTCACAAAGTCTCTTCCTCAGCCTTGATCTGTGATGCTAAGACTTGGTCCACCAAAAAACAAAGAGAAGAGAGTGAAAATTGTTTTTGAAACTGGACTGTCTTGCTGCGCTGAATGGATCTTGAACTGTGTATAAGAGATGGGTGACTAACAGCGGACCTGCTTTGGAGTCAGCTTCACCCATAAAGTCTCTTCCTCAGCCTTGATCTGTGTGCTAAGACTTGGTCCACTAAAAAACAAAGAGGAGTGTGAAAACTGTTTTCGAAACTGAACTGTGTCGCTGTTCAAAATGGATCTTGAACTGTGTGTAAGAAATAGGTGACCAATAGTTGACCTGTAATGGAGTCAGCCTCACCCGTAAAGTCTCTTCCTCAGCCTTGATCTGATTTTGGAAACTGGACTGTCTTGCTGTGCTGAATGAATCTTGAATCACCAAAAAACAAAGAGAGGAGTGTGAAAACTGTTTTCGAAACTGAACTGTGTCGCTGTGCAAAATGGATCTTGAACTGTGTGTAAGAGATAGGTGACCAATAGCTGACCTGTATTGAAGTCAGCCTCACCTGTAAAGTCTCTTCCTCAGCCTTGATCTGATTTTGGAAACTGGACTGTCTTGCTGTGCTGAATGAATCTTGAACTGTGTCGGAGTCTAGGTCCACCAAAAAACAAGGAGAAGAGAGTTAAGATTGTTTCAGAAACTGAAGGGATCTTGAACTGTTTACAAGAGATGGGTAGTTAAAAGGTTACCCACAAAGGAGTCAGTTTCACCCACCAAATCTCCTGAGATGCAAAGATTGGGTCCTCAATAAAAAGGTAAAAAGCTATTTCAGGCACTGGACTTCAATTCTTATATGGGCTGGTAAATATTTTTCCCAGCCCATGGAGACTAAGCAAGTCATGTTTTCTCAGTGAGGAATTTTCTTTGATTGATATAGCACAGCCCCACTCACTTTGCCAAATTAAAAAAAATGCATGTAAACTGTAGGATTATGATTGCATTCAACAAAGTATCATGCAATTTGAAAGTTACCGTAAAGATTGAATAGTGAGATTTTATTTTCTTGTTTCTGTTCCTGGATTCAATTATCTATGCACTGGACAGTAAAGAACACGGTTGACGTGCCTGATTAAAATTAGTAGAAATTACTTTTTTTTATTATTCTTTAAAGTAGAGCAATTTTTATTGCCAGGTTTCCAAAGTAATCAAGGCTTGCGCAGGCTTAATCTATCTCACTAGTGGTTTAAAGCCCTTGAACCACCTCCCGCTCTCGAGAACAGTTGCGTCAATTTAATTCGAATTTTTTATAGGAAACAACCTCATTCGTACTTAATTTCGTGGGTACTTAATTTCGCGATTTTGTCGAGACAGTATTTTGCGGGATTATAGTTTCGCGATTTCATCAAGCATGAAAGTAGGGCATCAGATTTCACGATTCAAGCTTTCTCAACTTTAATTTGTTTTTTCAAAATGTAAAGTGTTGAAAATAAATTCCGTCATTTTGGAACAGATAATGTCCGCGGACTAACATACGTGCATATTTTCGCGCCATCTCGCGCCATCCGTTTATAGATTTGGACAGTTGGCTATTTTGTACCGTAAAACAGCCTGTTTCACCGGCCGGCTGTGCGTCCTACGCTCCTCTGCCTGCTTTACCTCGCTCTGCAACTCGTGAAATTAATCAGGGACACCACACTTCAAACTTCTTCTAAAATACATTTCTTTGTTCATTAAAAATTTGCTTATCTTATGTGGTTTTAACAATGTAGTCTCTATAATTGAGAAAGTACAATTGTTGTTTAATGTTTTAAAAAGGTTAACATCAGCAAAAATTGTCAGTACCATAGAATATCGTTTTATGAGTTTTGTGTATTTTTCGTCTTTCAGGTAACACGAAGATTACAACTTTATTAAGAATTTCATGGTAGACTGATGGTAAGTGTAATTACAGTTCAACGTGTAGTTGTAATTCTGTTTTAAAGGTTCCTTTGATTTTCGCAAAAGTGTTGCCGCGTGGAATAGTCGAGAGAAACGAATAAACCCATTTCTTTTATTTATATTGTAAGAACTCTCGTTTATGGGTTTCAGTTAAAAAGACATGCGCAGTGATGTCATATTTTTATCCTAGTGTTTCAATATTGCTCATTCGAGGTTCTCTTTACATAGATTTCATGAAGGATAGCCATCTAAAGAAACCAAGAACAAATGTCAACCTCCTCCACGCCCATCTCTTGATGGCAGTTTTTAAGAAGTTGTAAAAACTGTCTATTTCGTGGTAACGACATCTTGCAATACGTATGTGTCTTAAGACAGACGTTTGGTTTAGAAATGCATGCGTTTGAAATAAGCGTCACTACCACAAGGTAGACAACTTTTAAAGAGAATTAAGAAAATGGACCCCAGAGGTGGGTGTGGTGGGGGAGGATGGATGGAGAAAAAAAACTGTATCAAATAATTGTAATATTACTGTATTATATGATTATAAGAACAAGATTGTAATATTACCATTGTAATAGATATTAAAATATTGTACAGTAATAATTTACTGTAGTGCTAGTGTATTAAAAGTTGTTTGTACCATAAGGAAGATGACTTGTAACATGACTTATGAAAACTGACCAAATGTGGCGGGTATGGGGAGAGGTGGTGGACAGGTAGATAAGTGTTATAAACTTTCTAATAGAAGGGGGTGTGGTGGGGGATGGTGGACGGATCGACCCCCAATTTTTCATTTTATTCACTGAATTGGGGAGAGGTGGGAGAATGGGGAGAGGTGGTGGACAGGTAGATAAGTGTTATAAACTTTCTAATAGAAGGGGGTGTGGTGGGGGATGGTGGACGGATCGACCCCCAATTTTTCATTTTATTCTCTGAATTGGGAGTCGATCCAATTTTGTTTTGTTTTCAAGATTGATATTTGTCACTGGTCTAATTCTTAAGGTGATCGTGTTCCTTGGTATCAGCTTCGGGTGGTGGAAGAAACCTGCAAAATTGGGAAATGAAATTAAGACCAAGAATTTGAGCTAAAGAACGTTACCTGCCTTCATACTTTGTCAGACTTTTACCAAAAGGATGACAAACGAACTTTTCCCGCCAAAAAACAAACCCCCACAAGCTTCTGTCTAACTAGGGCACTCAAGGACTTGGAAACATGTTCAATTCAGAAAATACACTGTATCCGCATGCGTCCTAAATAAACCTTCACCACAAGGACAACAAAAATGTTTCCTGACAAATCACCATCAAACGCTCACATGAATATTACAAACAAGTTTCCGTTTAAATGAACAACAAAGCTACACACCAGAATAAAAGGTAATCTCGTCTCTCTTGATCTTCTACACCTATGATCTTTAAGGCAGCTGAAAGAGGAAACGTAAACGATAATTATATACATAAAATTGTCAGACCATTTATGGACCATCATAACAAGAAATGTACAAGTTTCCGTTCAACTATACCACAACAAGAAAACTCATCAAATCTGAACTTTTAACTCTAACTTCCTGGCTTCTTACAGACCAGCAAAACGAAACGATAACATTTTTAGACCTCTAGTTTCGGTTAAATAATTTTTTTTACACTTGAGCAACAACTGGAAATGAAATTTTCAAGGCCAAAAGATAAAAACTTAAACCAATCAGTCAAGTTGGAAATAAAGAAATATCTTGGCAGTTCTGACACTTTCTTTGTCATGTCAATTTTTTTTAGATAATCTAAAATATTTGAGAAGCAACTAAAGAATCGACACATTTAGAGATGAAATTAAAAATATTTTCAGACCAAACCTAAAGGATTGACTTTGAGGCATTTCTTTTTAACTAAATCAAAAGATCAAGTAACTACCTACCGTTTTCAGGGTGAATGAGCAATATATTATTTCTGCGACAGATTGCCTCTTACCCTTGAAAAAAGAGATAAAAAGTCAGATCTTCCCCAAAGCAGCTCATCCACCAAAAGCAAAATTTCACAAGTGAAAGACGGCCGCAATCTTGCATTAAATCATATTCTCCATCAATCTTAGTTCTACAATCATAAATACATCATGTCACTAAATAAGAACACTGTACAAAACCAGTTTCACTTAACTGTACAAGTGTAAAAAAACTTAATACCAAGATCGTCAAAGATATCGGAGTAAATGCTCAAGTTTTCCAAGATAAACTGGAAATACTTTAAATTTAGTGTTAACAACTGAGTTGAAAACGTAAATTGGCCACCGTAAAGAGTAAAAAAGCTGACGTTTCAACCGATGGCCCTTCGTCAGAGCGATTGACAAAGGGCTATCGCTCGAAACATCAGCTTTTTTACTCTTTACGGTGGCCAATTTACGTTTTCAACTCAGTTGTTTACACTAACTTACCTGCTATACTCTTCGACCGAAGCAGCACTCCCTTTAATGAAAACAATTTTGGCGGGTTTTTTATTTTTCTCTGGCAATCTGAAGTAAACTACATAACACAAATATATTTAATCACCTTGGGAACACGAGTCCTGAACGCGATAGTTTGGAATGTTAGCAAATCTCTCCCTTTCCACGCTAATAGTTTCTTGGACCTTTTATTTTCTTCTTTCCTTCCTTTACAATCTGAAGGAAACTTTACAACATACAGAAAAAAAATGAATCTATTTTCTCCATCATATGTAACTGGCAATAAATCAATAAATTATCAGTTCAAGTGTACTGTTTAAGATTAATTAACAACACAGAAATATTAAAAAAAAAACTGGAAGAGCTAAAGAAATAACAACGATTTCTGTTCTCGACGTTCAACAATAACACATCAATTATACTGAAAAAAGCAACAATAATAATAACAATAATTTTACAACAGCGGCAACCAGAAAACAATTAACAACTGTACATCGTTTGCCAGCATCATAAAATAGAAATCTATGTAAACCAAGACGGCGATGGAAACGATAACGTGATGAAACAAAAGAATTGAATCAGCACGCTTATAGTTCAGCAGGAACCCCGACAGCAAATTGTGAACGCATCTTCTTGGAAGTCGACGACACCTCCACATCAAAGCTGAATAGGAGGTCGGATGTCATTCACGACGATAAAGAATTCGAGCCACTCCCAAACTTCTTAAGACAAATGTAAAATTACTTTGTAAACAATTTTTTTCACAATCAGTCTAACCGGGAAAACGAAATCTGTATGTGGCAAATGTAGACACTGGTCCGCCCTTGTTCGTTAGGTTGAAATAAATTGTGACTACAAACATTCATTTTGGAAATAGGGAACGTAATGACACCTCTTAGTCTGTATTAAATCGAATTTCAATCAAATCCCAGTCACAGTAAACAAAACCATACCCGGCCCTCCTTCCTTTCTTTAATTTAGATGCCTGCTTTTGACGTGAAAGTGATCTTGAGTCTATTTCCTTCCCCTTCACTTCCTTCCAAAATCTAAAAAAGATCCGAGAAAGAAGGACATCAAAACCTCTAAACTCACAACTCTCATCTACAGAAAAGACACGGAATCATGACACACCAAAGAAAAGAGCTAACACAGATGGGATGACCTCGAATTAAGATATTACATGCAACAACATGAAAACTATCGAAAAACAAACAAACAAACAACCGAAAACATTTAAACAAAAAAAAAACCATAACATTAATTAACGGGTAACACGAATATATGTAATTACATTTCCAGGCTCCTCGAAACTCAACTCATGAAAACTAAATTCTCAGTCTTTGGAGATGTGACGGCATCGTGAATAGCAATTTTATAGCTGTCATAATTAAATCATTGAAACTAAAATAAATGTCTCTATAAATATCACTGGTTCTGCTTTGACTCGAACGAAAAGAAAACAAATGGTCGGGAAAAAGTCAAATTTCACAATATGTTTGTTTCTTCACCAGCGTGCAGATTAAGGAAATTGTATTGACTACAAATTTTAGCACGAAAATCAATATTTCTTTTGCTAGTTACAAAAAAATAAGTTAAAAGGCGCCAGGGACTGGTATAAATACCACTCAAAGGAAAGTACTTTTCGCACGCGCTGATTGACTAGATCGGAGATGATTGGCACTTTTCGTTCTCAAGTTAATATGAGAAACAAAACGGGCATGTACAAAAATCCGAAACAGTAAAACGAAACGAAACAAGCGAAACCACTGAAACGAACAGAGCGAAATGATCGAAAAGAAACGAACTTAATGACCGAAACGACGAGAGCGAAATGACCGGAACGATCAAAAGAATATACAAAAAGATAAAAAAAAGGGTCAATAATAATAATAATAATAATAATAATAATAATAATAATAATAAATAAATAATAATAATAATAATAATAATAATAATAAAATAAAATGAATGCCTAGTGTCAGGCGTTAGCCGACATAAGTCGTCTCACTTCGATTATGGTCTATTCCTGATGTATCTCAAAGAAATTCTCTCAATTGTCGTCGGCTTGGCGCGAGGCGTCGAGCTAACCTTAATTACAAAAAAAAAAAAAAAAGTCACGAACATATACGGTGTCAATGAATACTGTCTTCTGTTTATCCCTCTCCTTTCCCTACACGCTTTTGGTATTCAATATGGCTGGCGTCCCGTCCTAGAAACTACATTTAAGTTTCAAATTATAGTTCACCTGATCGCGTGGAGGAAAAATAAAGTTTCGTGAGACGGCCGTATTATTTAAGAGCCTTAAATGCGAGAGAATATCTAAAGTGACATTTCCCCCTCCACTCATCTCGATCGTTGTATAGTCACCGTAGTTTTCTTTTGGTCATAACGATCGTTTCGTTTGGATCGTTCTGCTTGTTTCGCTTGTTTCGTTTCGGTCGTTTCGTTTTGCTCTTTTGGGTTTTAGTTTATGCCAACCAAATGGCGTCCCTTTCGCTTAGGTTTCCGCAACAGACATTTTTACCGATACTAAAAGACGATGCCACACCCGAGAACAAAAAAAAAGGCAACGAAGTTTGATCTACAGTAATATGTAGTAAGTTTCTTAATCTTTCCAACCCCAAATGTCCGGCGTGGGGAAATACTGTATCAAACTACGGTGCCTTGTTTATATTGGAGACCACTATATCATAGTAAGAATGAATCACCCACTTTTTAACAATATGGATTCAACCAAAAAATTAATTCCTCTCTTGAATTAACTAAGTCAGTGCTTCTTTAGCTTTCATTTTCATAATAAAGCTTGACGGAAATCTCCACTTCGTTAAAGTTTACTTATATTTTGAGGGGAGCGAGGTTTCAAAATTTCCAAGCTTTTGACAAAAGGAAAGTAAGTTTTGGTCAGCTAGTTATTCAGATTGGATGATGTCGAATAAAACAATAATTCATTTTCAAATGATAAATATGAGTAACTATACAACGACGGTGACTTCAGTCAAACGAGCTGACGGTGTCGAATTTATCATGCATCGCACGAAATACTCTTGGGGTACTTATTCAAACATAACTTACCTGAATGATGAGGACATTACGCAGCTAGCGACTTTCAATCCACCCTTATACCAATTAAAATCTGGTAAAATTAGTCTCTTCAAGCAATCCCCTGTTTACCTGAAATACATCAGCACAAAAGAGTTTCTCATGAGTTGTGCCTCTTGATAATTTCAACAAATTTTACAATGGCAGGGCGAGGAAGTATTGTAAGGCTTAAATTCACTGCAATTGTAAATCGAAATGAAATAGCGGCACTGATTCACAAACTACTGCACCGAGTTAACTTCAAATCACATGCAAATTTTGTCCATGGCTTTAGTGGCGTCGCCCCCAGTACCTCCTCGCGTTACCTCGCGGATACCTTTGTGAATCCATGGTCCGAACACCTAGCCTCTGAGACACGTAGCCAGTCAGTCAAACTTTAACTCAGTCAGTAAGCCAGTCACTCAGTCAGCCAGTTAGTTTTAAAGTGTTTCTGCCATTCAGCCAGTCAGTTTGTGGCGTACCCTTGGCAAACCAGTCTATTGGTCAAGTTGACCAAGCAGAAAGTCCGTCATTTTCCTCAGAAAACCCACTTAAACAATTAAGCACAACTGATTTGCTGATTGTTTCAATTAACTTTGGAATATCTATATAACCGTGTCAATTCATTCAGCAACCATGACATGTTTCCTGAGAGAGAAAAGCTTCAGCCTATCTTCAGGGCTCTCAAGTTTAGGGTTTCTGCATTTAAAAGTCATACTCAGCTCACAGTTAAGTAAATCAGGTATTTCCATTAACTTACAACAGTGGACCAACTCAAGAAAGCTTGTAATTCCCCTCCTACCAGAGAACCCTTTTATCAATATTTTCTTCAATTAATCCTTGTAATAGATCTTTAATGGTAAAATAAAACATGGTGCTATTAATCTGCAGTTCACTATTATAAATAGTATTCATCTACTCACAATCATTAAAAATAATAAACATGCTTGGTGAGAGAAACAGTGGTTTGGTGGTCAGGTGCCCAGAACTCTGGGTCAGTTGTGGGTGTGATATTATCTTAGAAAAGACACTTTACTTTCACTTTACATCCAGGATGAATAAAAAGAGTACAGGGAAAATGTCAAGGAAAGCTCTGACAGAGTACTAAGGAAACCTGTGCTTTGGCAGAATGGGCAATCTTACTTATAAGCTGACTTAGCTCTTTGTTACCTACTTGTGATGTTGCACCACCTTATAAGAATACATTTTCTGCATGAAAGGTTGTTCATACAGCTGAATTGAGTTGCACCTCTGTTATTGTTAAGTAAACATTCTTTTGAGACAATTTTAAACCTCGCTGGTGGATATTAAAAGTATATAATTTCTACCCATATATTGAACAATAGGTCGTACAATCATCAAATTCCCATCAAAAGTCAGTGTACCTTCATTTTTCATGAGATCAATTCCATTTCTCTTTAGCAATTTTTGGAATAATATGCTCCTCAAAAAAAAAAAGAAAAATGAGATTTCCATTTGAACTTAATTGATTTATCCACTTATCAATTATTTATCTCACTGGCCCAATAGCCATTGTTACTCAGTTGAGTCTCACCTGATAATATTTCACAACTGAGAATGCCAGCTGTTAGCTGCCCATCATCAAATGAAGTCCTCTTCCTATGTAGGCATAACTTATAAGTAACTGAAAAAAAAGGAAAGAAACAATTAGAAAGAAGAAAGGATTTCAAACTAAGCTATATCTTTCTTCTTTCAATTAATGAAAGTAACAAAATCTGTGATTCAAAGAAATTACTACATGGGGAAGTGGATAAAAGTTCAAGCTTCGAGTGTTGATTGTAGTCTCTAACAAAGAAGCTTGGAAAACAAGTGAGCCATGAACACAAACTTACTTGTATTCAAATGCCGACATAATCTGTTCTCTTCATTGTATACATATATTTCAATGAAGGGGTAAGTTTCTAAAGAAACTGTGGTGCTGCGTCGGTGGGAGAGTATAGCAGGTAATTTAGTGTTAACAACTGGGTTGAAAACGTAAATTAGCCACCGTAAAGAGTAAAAAAGCTGACGTTTCGAGCGTTAGCCCTTCGTCAGAGCGATTAGAGGAATTGTGGGTTGTGTATGGATTTATATGTAGAAAGTGGAGCTACGCCATTGGTGGGAATATGGTGACGAAAAAACAGGAATAAATTAGTTGAATGAAAAGCGCTCGTTGATTCCGTGGGGATTAAGGGTGCCGATTTGAAATATAAATTTTTGTTCTAGTGTTTTACGGCTTTCCGAACTGCCTAGATGTAAGGAAAGGCCGCAAACTGCCATATGCTGTTTAGAATGATAAGGAAGGTTAAAGTGTCTAGCGACTGGCTTGGATGCGTCCTTGTCATTTATTTCCACATCGCGAAGGTGTTCTCGGAATCGGTCACCCAGTCGTCTTCCTGTCTCGCCGATGTATAACTTATTGCAATAAGTGCAAGTTATGCAGTAAATAACATTGGCGGAGGTACACGTAAAGTGATCAATGATCTTAATGGATCTTTTGGGTCCCGATATTTTCTCTACGTTGTGAATGAAAGGACAAGTTTTGCATCGTGAGCGAGCGCATTTAAAAGTTCCAGATTGGTCATTGGTTTGAAATGAACTCCTGACTAAAAAGTTGCCTATGTTTTTGTCACGTTTGAATGAAATAAGTGGGGGTTGCGAAAAGATAGTGCCAGTCTCTGAATCGTTTTGGAGTAATTTAAAATTTTTAAGAATGATAGATTTAACTGCGTGGTTGTGAGGGTGAAATGTAAGAGTAAATGGAATGCGATCCGTGTTCTCCTTCTCGGCCGTTTGTAGTGCTGCCTGTCGATCGATTTGTTGGGCACGGTGGTAGCCCGCTTGAACGACAGAAACAGGATAGCCGCGTTTATCGAAAAACCAGTTTTTAACAACTCCTCTAATCGTTTTTCACAATTCCTCTAATCGCTCTGACGAAGGGCTAACGCTCGAAACGTCAGCTTTTTTACTCTTTACGGTGGCTAATTTACGTTTTCAACCCAGTTGTTAACACTAAATTACCTGCTATACTCTCCCACCGACGCAGCACCACAGTTTCTTTAGAAACTTACCCCTTCATTGAAATATATGTATACAATGAAGAGAACAGATTATGTCGGCATTTGAATACAAGTAAGTTTGTGTTCATGGCTCACTTGTTTTCCAGGCTTCTTTGTTAGAGACTACAATTAACACTCGAAGCTTGAACTTTTATCCACTTCCCCATGTAGTAATTTCTTTGAATCACAGATTTTGTTACTTTCATTAATTGAAAGAAGAAAGATATAGCTTAGTTTGAAATCCTTTCTTCTTTCTAATTGTTTCTTTCCTTTTTTTTCAGTTACTTATAAGTTATGCCTACATAGGAAGAGGACTTCATTTGATGATGGGCAGCTAACAGCTGGCATTCTCAGTTGTGAAATATTATCAGGTGAGACTCAACTGAGTAACAGTGGCTATTGGGCCAGTGAGATAAATAATTGATAAGTGGATAAATCAATTAAGTTCAAATGGAAATCTCATTTTTCTTTTTTTTTTTGAGGAGCATATTATTCCAAAAATTGCTAAAGAGAAATGGAATTGATCTCATGAAAAATGAAGGTACACTGACTTTTGATGGGAATTTGATGATTGTACAACCTATTGTTCAATATATGGGTAGAAATTATACACTTGTAATATCCACCAGCGAGGTTTAAAATTGTCTCAAAAGAATGTTTACTTAACAATAACAGAGGTGCAACTCAACTCAGCTGTATGAATAACCTTTCATGCAGAAAATGTATTCTTATAAGGTGGTGCAACATCACAAGTAGGTAACAAAGAGCTAAGTCAGCTTATAAGTCAGATTGCCCATTCTGCCAGAGCACAGCCGGGTTGCCTTAGCACTCTGTCAGAGCTTTCCTTGACATTTTCCCTGTACTCTTTTTATTCATCCTGGATGTAAAGTGAAAGTAAAGTGTCTTTTCTAAGATAAAATCACACCCACAACTGACCCAGAGTTCTGGGCACCTGACCACCAAACCACTGTTTCTCTCACCAAGCATGTTTATTATTTTTAATGATTGTGAGTAGATGAATACTATTTATAATAGTGAACTGCAGATTAATAACATCATGTTTTATTTTACCATTAAAGATCTATTACAAGGATTAATTGAAGAAAATATTGATAAAAGGGTTCTCTGGTAGAGAAAAACCAGTTTTTCGATAAACGCGGCTATCCTGTTTCTGTCGTTCAAGCGGGCTACCACCGTGCCCAACAAATCGATCGACAGGCAGCACTACAAACGGCCGAGAAGGAGAACACGGATCGCATTCCATTTACTCTTACATTTCACCCTCACAACCACGCAGTTAAATCTATCATTCTTAAAAATTTTAAATTACTCCAAAACGATTCAGAGACTGGCACTATCTTTTCGCAACCCCCACTTATTTCATTCAAACGTGACAAAAACATAGGCAACTTTTTAGTCAGGAGTTCATTTCAAACCAATGACCAATCTGGAACTTTTAAATGCGCTCGCTCACGATGCAAAACTTGTCCTTTCATTCACAACGTAGAGAAAATATCGGGACCCAAAAGATCCATTAAGATCATTGATCACTTTACGTGTACCTCCGCCAATGTTATTTACTGCATAACTTGCACTTATTGCAATAAGTTATACATCGGCGAGACAGGAAGACGACTGGGTGACCGATTCCGAGAACACCTTCGCGATGTGGAAATAAATGACAAGGACGCATCCAAGCCAGTCGCTAGACACTTTAACCTTCCTTATCATTCTAAACAGCATATGGCAGTTTGCGGCCTTTCCTTACATCTAGGCAGTTCGGAAAGCCGTAAAACACTAGAACAAAAATTTATATTTCAAATCGGCACCCTTAATCCCCACGGAATCAACGAGCGCTTTTCATTCAACTAATTTATTCCTGTTTTTTCGTCACCATATTCCCACCAATGGCGTAGCTCCACTTTCTACATATAAATCCATACACAACCCACAATTCCTCTAATCGCTCTGACGAAGGGCTAACGCTCGAAACGTCAGCTTTTTTACTCTTTACGGTGGCTAATTTACGTTTTCAACCCAGTTGTTAACACTAAATTACCTACATATATTTCAGTTACGTAAATGACACAATTTTGAAAAAAAAATATGTTCAATTCAAGATTAAATTCACATCCAACCAGCATACCTACAAATGTCAATTTGAATGAGTTCAGGCAATCTGTCACTGATTAGTCTTGACATTTCAATCAAGAACTCTCCCAAGAAACTCACCTCACATAATGAGCCAGAATCACAAAAAACTATGCAATATGAGCAAAGATGTGCAATACGCAATATATGCATAGATTCATGCATTCCTGTGAGTCTCAAGAAAGGTCTCTAATGTGTCCTGAGAAAGCTGAATTTGAGACTGATCACCATTCCTGTTCTGAAAAACTGAATAATGGTAAATAAGTATAAATAGATATGATAAAGTGGCAAAAAAAGAAGAGACTTGAGGTGCAACCTCACGATATGAACTCTTCAAGGAATGATGAATGACAAGGAAAATGTTTTCAAGGATGAAAACCAACTCTCTCACACTCTTCAAAGATGTCTGTAGTTCAGAATTCACTCAATTGTGTGTGTAGAAAATAGAAATTTCCTATGTCTTTAACATTTCTAGGGTAATTGGAGTGCTTCTCATTCTATTATTCAACCCAGAGATTTAAGGGATCCACTCCAAAGAAATGTGTGATACTCTAAATGTTATTTGCCACTAATGATAAAGCTGGTTACCATGACAACACCGTTACCTTCACAAATGTCATGTGCGATGAAGAAGCAAATTCACCCTGCACAAAAAGGGAATTCAGAAAGAGGGAAATTCTGGTATTTCATCAATTGTCACCACCCATTCATTTCAGGATATAGAATGTATAGTACAATAATTGAGCCATGGTATTGACATATTGTGACTTAAATTATGAAATAGACCCCTGCTTAAGATTGATACACAGTTCCACCTAACCAACATTTGTTTCTGCCAAGAAATGAAATTTAACATTTTGAAAAGAGAAAAAATAACATTTCTGTAGCACTAGTGGCATATCTTATGCCTTTAGTGAGAAAAACGTTGGTAAATAAAAGCAAAGTCAGACTGTCAATAACAAGAGTTCCATTAAAATAAAAATTGCATTATATATTGAACATATTTGAATGAATGGTACCTTGCTTCTGTTAAAGAATGTTCCCTTAGGAAATAAATTTTGAACTAAGTTTGTCATTTGGAGAAGTATCCATTCAAACCAGGCTGGGCAAAGTTGGTTCTGATAAAAAATATTTTTATTGATTGTGGAAATAATCTTTAACTAGGTCCACTAAATGGATGGTTTAACTTGAGGGAGCAACAAGGCGGCTTATGAGAAACTGAAGCTTACCTCGACCCTGAGTGCGCAACATGTGGGCTGTGCGTATGAGCTTAATAGTCATTCCTCTATTTCTCTATTTTGAAAGCAGCCATCGAAGACGTTTTTCAACGGTTTTTCTGTATCCGGACACAATTCCTTCCACGTTCCTCCAATCTTTCGCCGCCATGTTGAATTAAATAACTTGTTCTCAGTTCCTCTCTTTCATCACGAAAGGGAGAAGAAATGAGGCTTAGTCTGACGTATGCTCGATTTCCGCCTCTCTCTCATGACAGGTCTTCGCTCCTCCCCGATAGAATAAGTAAAGAAATAATTGAAGTCTTATTTTGAAATTGGGTGAATAAATTGACTAATTTCTCGTTATCCTCTTATAAAGTAGGCGTCTTAAAGATAACGCAAAGATTGTGATGAGGCACTGTAATTTACTGGTAAAAGAAAATAATCAAAGTGCTCTGTGAGCAAACTCGTGAATTGACACATGATTTTTTAGATTATGTTTAATGTTTAATATCTGGTTTAGGGAATTTTGTGGTTGATTGTCATATCTAGAGTACGAGCAGTAGTTCAGTGTTCGCTAATGTAGCAAAGAAACAAAGTAACGTTGGGATAAGAAGGCATTACAATTGAAATGATCATGCTATTACATTTGACAAGGTGGATGATGTCATGTGTTTTAAACGTCTATCATTTTTGTTTCTGGTTCAAAAGAAAAGGTTGGAAGTAAATGTGGGTGAAAAGTGAAATTTACTGGCTTTCGTTGTAAATATTAGAAAATCAAGGCAATACTGTCTTAATGAAAACATTAACGATTCCCTCTTTATCAAATGAGACAAACGGGAACGAGTTTTGAGTGATATAACTAAGCCAAGCCTGCCACCGTCATTTTAGATCTCCGCCTAGGTTGATTAAAGTCACGTGCTAGGCAACGTATAATCAATAACAAGATAGAATTTCATTTCAGGCCTATTTATCAATTTTACGGTGTGTAACTTTCGCATTTTAGTACGTTGTATGTATGTTGAATCTTCAAATTGTCTTGAAACTTAAAAGAAAATTGTTCTTTAAAAATTCACTGAAAATCGGTAGCTAAAATTGTTTGTTTAGGTGTTATTTGATTTTCGTGTTAACTTGTTATTTCGTCAGTCGCCGGCATCTTTTGTTGCTTCTCACAGGAAAAACACACGCGACGAAACGTAATGATCAATTTTGTCCTCAATCTCACGCTATAACAGAAAAAGCTTTTGAACATCTGTAAACTCCGAGCGCTTCGCAGTAAGTGATATTTTCAATGAATCTTCGGATTGTTTTCAAGTTCAAGGATTGTAAATTACAATTTTATGAAAAACGAAGGTTGTTCTGTTATTTCAGTGTGAATCCTTGAACGCTTGCCAGTCGCTGGCGCCGCTTGTTGAAACTAAAAGGAAAAAAAAACTCTTTTAAGATTATCATTGGCTTCTTTTTCATCCCACCACTATTCTTAGCAACAAAGGTCGCCATTTCGTCTGTTTATTGCTCGTCATAAACTATCAAATGCACTCAAAAGCCTAAAATCTAAAAAAATTTTACAGGAATCGACCAATCGAGCGAGCGAGCGAATGCTGTTCCCCACATCGTATCTATAACTCGCTCTTGCGCATGCGCGCAATTGACGAGTTAAAAAAGGAATAAATAAACGCTTTGTTAATCCCTGATAAAGGAGAATATATAGAGATTACAGCAAAAGCAGGCAAAATGATTCTATAACATGAGGAGAAAGCAACATGACACTGAGTTATTTTGTACTGACCAACCGCACTGCGCATAACTGCGCATAAAGTTGAACATGAATCGAGAATGATTAGAAGCAAAGGAAGAAATAAAAAGAAGTTCGATCAATTTGAAAGCCGGGTTATAGAAGATGTTCATTAGTCTTGCCTCGCGACGATAAAAATATTTGGAGTTTTTATGAAGACTCGAACGTCAAACTACCGCATTTCGCGCTCCAATGGTCTACCACTGAGCCACAGAGACAAAACAAAAAGTTATTAGTAGTTACAAAGTCCACACGAGACGTGCGTCCTGTATTCAGCTGCGCCAAGCAATGTCGAAAGTGTAAACAAAATAAGACAGAGACAAAACGAATAAATAAGATTTACTTTTTTCTCCCATCACTCCTGTTTTTCTTTGATTATAAACACAAAATTATATTTTACGAGTAATAAATAAAGGGATAAGTATCTAATGAAACTGCCTCTGAGGGGGTAAAAGAAGATATTTTGGTTTTATCAACCGAGTACATGAGTTTATAAAGGTGCAAATTGGCCGAAACTTTCTAAGGCCGAAGTTTTAAGCTTTAGGCCCTCGTATCAGCGAATATCTTACGAGCCTGAGTTGTGTCTGAGTTTGATTACCCCCCCCCCCCTTAAGCTTAGTAGATTGGTCACAGAAAAGCCGGAGTGAAACTGTAGCTTTATAATTCGCCAAAGAATGGAAGCAGCAAAATTTTAAAAAAATGGAATGTAAATTAGGAACTGTAAGGACTCTTAGTTTACAAACAGGTTAAACTTTTGAAATTCTGCTCCGGAGGTTAAATTGCTTCATGTGTATTCACCTTGTTTTATCCAACTTTAGTTTATTTCAATTGCAGGATGATAAGACTCTTACGAACGATGCAAAGACCTGGCAACATCCCCTTTAGTTAAGGACCTGTTATGGAAATTTAGGTAATTAGCATCTTTTCTGTCTTTTATTGAAATGAATTAAATTAAAAGCCATTGCGTTCTGAAAATTTGTTCGTCTCTGATGTCTTGAATATCCAAACGGAGGTAAATCGCGAATTTAAACAAAAATTTTCAAAAAATATGGACTGGGTTTGAAATTCTGTATACCTTTTACTCACAGAAATGATCGGTACTCAAGGCTTTTCTTAAAATTTCAACACACTCTATAGTAGAGTCAATAGGTAAAGAATTACTGCATGAAAAAATGAAAAAGAAACAACGAGATATTACCTGAATGAACTCAACCCTAAGTTCTCAGCACTAGCCAACAAAGAAATATGGTAACAAAAAAGGGAAAACCAGGTCGGAGATCTCAGGATTGAGAGAATTAATTATTCCGTTAATGTATATTGTTTTGTCGGTACTTAAGTTATCAGCTAAAATAGTTTACTCATCTCTGGGCCCGGTTTAATTGCACCTGCTAAGATCGTTTATTTACTTATAATAAGAACGAATAATTCATCATTTTCAAAAACTGTACAGACTTCAATTACTGTTCAAAACAGCAAGAATTCTGTCCATGGTGTGAAGTTAGATAAACATTTTTATATCTGACTTTGTCGCAGTTTTATTGAGTTCAGTTGGTTTATTGCTTTTATACCGTTGTAATCGACTACCCTCGCAGCTATATTTTGAACCATGCATCCTCTGAAAAAGTTTGAGCTTGATATCTTGACTGCAGCCTCTTTCCTCTGCTTTTTATCTGGAGTCGTATTTCAACTTTGCCATGGTTGCTCTGGTAAATGTGTATTTTTCCTTTTCTTTTCGTTATTCTGAAAGTAAGTTTGTGAAAACAGCAGCGTTTTCATTTCCTCCACATTGATATTAACCGAAGTTCCTTTAGATGAACACGTTTTAGATCTCCAACTACTAGTAGTAAAGTTTTATCGAACATTTGCAATAACATGCATGTGATTAAGATAACTAACACTGAAATATGGAGGACCTGGTCACAGAAAGGAAATCTGGTAAATGATTTTTAAGCTCGATCGTTGAGCAACGAAAGACATGTTTCTTCTCTGAAAATTCGACAAGCTCATCAAACAGAAGTCGTGTTTGTTTTTTTTTGCGTGTCTCAGGCCAGCGGAGGGAATGCGAGACGCGTGGGGTATTACACGCGCGAGGAGAAGGGTGGAAAAAAGTTACTTCAACAAACATATTCATATTTAAAACGCACGAGCGGTCCTGCGTGTCTCATTCTGAAGAAAGATTAAAAAAAAAGAGAATTTCTCCTGTTTTTCAAACACAATATCAAACCCTCCTGGAGCCGTTGTTGCGTTTAAATTATCTGCTCCATTTACGCTAACAATTAAGCTCAATTACCAACTAAGCTACAATTACTTCCTTGAAATTGGTTATATGATTTTAATCTTAAATGTTCCCGCGGTTATAGAGAGAAGCACAACAAACAGAGATGTTTTTTCTTAGCTCTGTAAAAGAAATCTTGATACAAATTGAGATAATTGGGAAAAACGTTACTTTTCAAGATTACCTAGGATTGAAATTCAGTCTGTAGACAAATTTTTTTTCTTAAAAAAAAAGAAACAAAAATAATCCACCTTGGGATACCATTTGATTTTCAGAGAGGTTTTCTGTTAATTCTAAGTAACGTTAGAATTTGATAACTTAGTGCGATGAACACCAAATAGAGTAAACTCACGGTTTCTCGGTAGGATCAGATGACATTTGTATCATGCGGTACAGGTGTTTGTTATGTAAAATGTTTTGTTGTAGAGGTGCAAGCAATAAAAATTATAATGGCGTCTTTATCAAACACATTCTTTCGATCGTGGGAGGCAGTTTCTCCTTTATGAAATAAATTTACGGCGGTAAGACAACGACGTTCACTGGAATTTTCAACTGTCTTAAAGGTGATATTCGTATTTCAGCATCCGTACACTCGTCAACCACTCAGTTTAGGAAATTTGAACTAAGTAACCACTGATAATTTACTGAGGCGGCACGCGTGACGCATGTCTTCTTAGTTGCAAGAAAACCGAGACCTATCAAGTTATGCGGTAAAGTGTGGGCGTGCATACATCTGTCCATAACCTAGTGGCATATGATTAAAAAATTTGAACTTCAAAAGGAGCGGTAATTAACAAAGAGGAACTCTATCTATATGTTCGTCAGGCTTCGCCAAAACAATAACAGTATAGTCCACGAAGCAGTACTCTTGTCATTATTCGTGCCAGAAAAAAGCTAAAACCTTCATTTAAGTTGATGCTTTCAAGCTGTGACCGAAAGAAAAGGTTTAAATGGCGTCTATGTACCAATTTGATTCTGGGACGTCGTTATTCCTTTCTGTCTTTGTCATTTTCTCAGGAATCATATTTTGCTTTTGTGAAGGCTGTACAGGTAGGGACATACCGCGGAAGCAATGCTTTATTAGCATGTTTTGTTGATAAAGAAATGGTATCTTCAGCCTATTTTCACTCATTTATTTATCAAGCTCCCCAAAATTTAAACTGTTTGCTATTAATAATTTTCCCCTTAAAAATTGTGAAAGAAGGTGTTATTTCCTGCACATGACGGAGACTAGAACACCAACCACGAATTTCTACTACAACCGAACAACAAGAAATAGATCTTGGTAGGTGAAGAATTTTAATCCAAATTTTTAGGCAAATTGACTGAAATGATGAGGCGATGATATGAAAGATAAACAGGCGAATAACAAAAATCGTAAAACCGATGACAAAAATAACCAAAACCATGTACCAATCAATTGTCCCCACCGTGAATTGTAAATTTGAACATCTAAACTTCAACACTCGTCGCCAAGAAATCCCTTGGCTCGTTTTCCCGTTTACTTACTCTGGGCTAAAAATTGAGAGTTTTAATATTTTAAACCTGCGAATAACAATTCAACAATAACAACAATATTTTATTTCAAAACTGCAAATAACAATTCCAGCAAATGTTTATTTTTAATTGTTTGGGAACAAATAACAAAAACGGTTAATGTAGACGTTTCGTAAAAGGGTTTAAAAGCCCAAGTTGAAAGTTTTTTTTACTTTGCTTCTTCCCCTTTTAAGTGTTTTTTTTTCTTTTTTTGCAGCAGACGAGTGTCGCATCATCCTATTTGAGGAACCGATACCAAATATGGCAATTAAGGGACATGTGATCAGGAGTGGTGAAGTCCTTAGTGAGGGGAGCTGTCGCACGATGTGTTATATGGAGCCTAACTGTGTTTCCATAAATGTGCAACCTTTGCAAGGAGGAAAGTACAAATGTGAGTTAAATAACGCCACAGTTGATGAAAGTAAACTGACCTTCCTTCAGGAAACGGATGCTTACTACCTAGCTATTGAGGTAAATGCTTTACTTCAAGTTAAGTTTCACAAGAGAAGAATTCAGAGACGCATAATAAACCGTTTCTTTCTTTAACCCTTTAACTCCTATGAGTGACCAAAACAGAATTTCTCTTTACCAAAGCAATACATTATCAAACAGACAAGTGATGAGAATAAAAAAAAATCCGATAGAGGATTATTAGTTGATTCAATACCAAATTCTCAGAACTAACATTACAGGAATTGTATGGCAGACAGTAAGGAGAATTACTAATGGGATCTTAGGAGTGAAAGGGTTATGAAGTCAACGATAAAAAATTGATCTTTTGTTGAAAAGTAACATGTACACCCTTTGTCAGAAACTCGTCTCTTCGAAAAGAGCATCAAGTTGGAATTCAGGAAGTTTAAATGAATTGTTAATGATATAGGTGGGGTTGAGGTTTCCCTCAGAAAATAACAAAGAAATGTTTTTACTTTAAATTTCGATCTACCAAAACTGGCAAACAATTGAAACTACATATCTGATGACTTATTCCGGCGATTTCGCTTATATATTAAGGAAAGAATGATTCACCCCAAGAATTAACAAGATGCTTTCCGGTGAAACAGGGAAAAGCCCCTCTTGATTCTTCATATGAAAGTTCAGGATCATAGTTTTGACGGTAAACTGTTACGTTTGTTAGGCAAATAAAATAATTTGGCGGGAAACAATTTAAAAAAACCAGCATAATCACCTAAGTTTGTAATATGAAGGCTTTCTAGGAAATTCGTTTCTAAAATTGTGTTCGAAGAGCGTTGGTGTTTACCACATGTACACATGCACGGAACTTAATCATTTTAGACCAGCATTTTTATTGCTTTTCCTTCTTCCATCAAAATCTGGCTTCACACCTTTACGTCTTGTTCAATGTTACTCCATATACGTTGGGTATATTTGTTCTTTTGGGAGGAAAACCAGCCTTATACAAGCCTCGCCATACACATTATTAAAATTTAACGTAGCATGTCATGCTTCCTTGTAAATTTTATTATAATATGGCAAGTATGAATGAATAGATAAAAAATATGTTTGTCTTCTTTTTTCAATCAGAGCGTTGTTTTTTCTTCTCAACAGAATCCCTGTATTAGCAGCCCCTGTGTGAATAACGGAACTTGCCAAGTTGGTTTCACCAGCAAAGGGTTTCGATGTGTCTGTGTTCCCGGATATGCTGGAGAAAACTGCAGTGGTACTTTAAAATTTGTGATTTTGAAAATTTAGTTGGCCCTGATTTGTGATCAATATATATTCTCAAAATAGAAGAAAATTTGTTGATGTACACAAAAAGTCACTGAGTCCTCAAAACTCAAACCACGAGAAAAGTCACGTCAACCTCCATAGTCGCTTGGAATCAAACTGAAAACATCAACCCTGTCAAATTGATTCGCCTGGCATTTGTCAGTGTAACCAACGCGTGACTACATAGTTACTAAATTGTGAGACAAAAGATTATATTTAATTACAAATGTGAGGAATTAGTTGTACTCGATCACTTCGTCTTCCACAGACACAGAATTTTTTTTGGAACGATGAAATGGGCTCTTTCTGAGAATAACTCACAGGCTTAAATTTGTTCTCACGAGACTGTGTGTACTATGGCCACTCCTACTAGTACATAACATATAATTCCTCAACCAGGGAAATGTTTCCGCGGCATTTTTCTGATACCTCCTTGCACTCGAAAGTGGAGAGAGGAACTTTGAGAGTTCAGATGGCTGAGTTAATATCTTCCTTGTTTTTTTAAATTAAAAAATTCCTCATACAACTTGGCCGACTTCTCACTCTAATGTTTCATTTCTTTTCACAGTTTTATCAAAATCTTGCAGTGACTTAAAGAAGCTTGATCCTAAGGCAAAAAGTGGAATCTGTCTGATTGATCCTGATGGTGAAGGAGAATTGCTACCTTACCACGTCAGCTGTGACATGAGTGACAAAGGCGGAGTTGGCGTGACTGCCATAAGTCACGACAGCGAGGGCAGGACATTGGTGGACGGATATGAAAAGAGGGGAAATTACTCTCGCGACATACACTACAAAGGAGCGAAAATTTCTCAACTGGTGAGTCTCATCAACGTTTCCCTGCACTGTGAACAGTTCATAAGGTACGAGTGCAGAGGTTCTACATTGATAGATGGCTTTTGGGTTTCACGTGATTCGATAGAAATGACATACTGGAGTGGTGCGGCACCTAAAAGTCACATGTGCGCATGCGGAATGAACAGCACATGTGCACAACCCAGTACGTCAAAAAAATGCTCCTGTAACTGTTGTGTGAATGATGGTGTATGGCATGAAGATAGTGGTGTCCTTACCAACAAGACACATCTGCCGGTTAAACAGCTCAGGTTTGGAGATACAGGTGTGCATGACAAAGGTAAGGTTTCAGAATTTGACGAGCAGGGTTACCATACCTTGGGCAAGTTTAAGTGTTACGGAATCGCCTGATTTTATGAAAGAACTAAATCACTAATCAACACTGATCGTCCCGTCTTACAGTAAGCTTATAATAACTATTGCCAGAGATTATAATTTAAAAAGTTTATTAAACAATGTTTTTACTTATTTCGTGTGGCAATATTTCACGAGGAAGCTCACAATGATGATTCGATAATGACACCAATATACAATATATTTTCAGTAATTTAACCACTTATGGCTAGTATCCAACCTGGCTGGCCAAGTTCAGCTGCAAGTTGATTTGAATGGGGACCTGTATAAACAATTGGAATATAAAAAATATGTATAGATTTACTTCACTAAACTGTCAGGAGATTGTAAACTTTGAGTGCTGGTGTAAAACTTATACATGGTAATCGCGATGAATTCTGTTGAAACTAACTAGATTAACTACGCTGCATTTTAACCATTAATGGTTGTAATTCGTTAGGAAGTGAATGATCGACTTATAAGCTTGTCTTGGAGTAAAACAGA
The DNA here is from genome assembly GCF_964200805.1 of Pocillopora damicornis. NCBI lineage: Eukaryota > Metazoa > Cnidaria > Anthozoa > Scleractinia > Pocilloporidae > Pocillopora > Pocillopora damicornis. Next base: position 18,496,639 of record NC_142673.1, on the reverse strand, counting down.
TCCTGATAATTGTATTAATAAGTCTTCAATCATGATACTCTGCGCCAATTTACTATGCGTCAAAGTACTATGCGCCAATTTTTTATGCGTCAATGTACTGTGCGTCAATGGCAATTTTTCTTTGGCGTTAATGTTGTTAAATATATATCTTCCAACACGTATATACACAATGCTAGTGGTTTTTCGAATAATGGAAGCAGTTGCACTTATATCAGTTATATATTTAGTAAAAAGACTCGAGTGATACTCTAATCACCGTAGATTTAAAGTTCTAATTGTTTCGGGAGGAGGACACAATTTGGAAACTTTTGAAAGAGTTTTTTTACTATACACTAAAATATTAATTTACGACTTGTTAGCTTTAATTGCTACAACATGGTGTCATTGCTTAAACTGACTGCATTATTAATAATATAATGGCTGATTTTTATTAAAACTGAGTAAAACGTTTACCAAACAAACTGTCTGTGTCGCATTGAGGGGAAGGGGGGGAGGGGGTGTGAGGATATTAATACTGCCTTGATTAAAAAACCAAACTCTCAGGACATGGCGACTTACAAAGAAGAATATTGTCATTATTTGAACAAGCTGACGCAGATCTTGGAAGCCACAGGGCTAACAAGTTTTGATACCTATCCCTGAGGGTTCTAAAGGTTATTGTTATAATATTTCTTGGACTTATTATTATATTTGCTTCTTGTCTTCCGGAGTAAAAATTCCACTTACACAAGAAATACAATTTACCTTACTTTTTGCTTTGATTATGAATCTCATCTAAACATTAAAAAAAAGACCCTCGATTAAGATGAGACCGAAAAAATGTTACCTTCCTTATCAGCTCTCGTTTTGATATATCGAATAGACCTAATTGCTTTAGCTTCATTTGAATTCCTGATCACTTCTGGTGATTTTAGATCTATCGATCTGAGGACAGGGGAGCTAAAATGCTAATGAACTCCGATTGCAACAATTGGATTAAACCACTGAAAGAATTTCCAAGAGGGAAAGATTTTGGGGATGGAATTCAAAGTTTTGACGGAAAGTGTAAAGAAGCCTCTGTGTTATTAATCGAGAAATGCGAATAAGATATGCACACTTAGTAGTAATAACTTGTCATTTTCGCTTTGGCTTTGAACAAACATTATACCTGCTGGACTACAGTCGGAGCCTGCGTCATCATATTTTGGGTTTTCCAAAGTGTCATCGCGAGAGAGCTGCCTCTAAATAATACTTTGCTATTTTAGATGAGCACTAAAGGAATAATAACAATAAAAAGTCAGAAGGAAACCAATTATAAGATAGTTAGCTTTTATCAGCTGAGTTGATAATGTAAATTGGCCACCATAAAGAGTCTCAAAAGCTGACATTTCAAGCGTTAGTCCTTCGTAAAAGCGGATTGGTCTTTCAGGTTGACTCGCATTGGAAATGAGAAACTTGAAAATTGTGGGGCAAAATTTGTTGAAGTACACACCCCGTGAAGGTAATTGTGTCAAGGCAATGCCATAACACACTGCAAGGTCAACATAGCAAAGAAGAGGACGCATAGTTTCATCGATTTTACTGGCAATTTCCCTACAAATTTAAAGGCGTTAACTTCCCATAGATATGCTTACATTGCCACCGTGGTTCCTTTCTTGAAGTCATTCCTGTTATGCATAGATTTGTCAGTAAATATTAAGCGCATTGCATAGTTATGGTAATGACTGTTAGATAAATAATGCCTTTTTCAAATAATTTGGAAAGTTATTTTTTGTCTTTTCATTAGCGTGCTCGCAAGATATTGAATCAGTCATTTTCTGTGGCATATCATCGTCCAACATGGCGTAACACAATGAATGGTGTTTAAAAGCTGTCATGACACGAGAAGAAATGGAATCATTTTGCTACTGTCTTCGGTTTCAAAAATAATATTCAGGGTTGCCTGAAACTATTCTTAATCCTACCCTATATAGATTGGAGAATACGAGTGATAAATATAAATGCCTATGGAAAAACCAAGATCTTTTCTAAAAGGACTTGTCCATCGGACATGAAGACTGTCATATGTGTTTATCGACTTAACAGTTATTACGTGAATAACGTTATAATTGTTTTTCAAAAGTTTCTAGCCTTGAGAAAAGATAAACTCTCTTTGTTTTCTGTGATTGGGATATTGAAGACTTTTCATTTCGATCTACACTTTTTACTGGGAACTCTGGCCGGGATACTGATAGGCTTTTTGAAAATTAATATAGCACCTTTAAATTTCACCTGCTGAAATTTAGACGGGCTCTTTCGGTTTTAAGTAAAGACAAATTAATTAGCATAAGCTGTGAGAGCTGCAGTGTACTGCCGAAGGTGGAATTTTGACCCCTCCGGCTGTAAACCAGAATCTATAAGGATGAATTATTCGACATATTTCAAGATTACAGCCACAACGGTCTCTTTTACCCTTTCTTTTTTGTTCGGAATCAGATTGACATCGGTTTTCGCTTGTTCTGCTGAGTTTAAATCTAAATGTCGCAATAAATTTTAGTATTATAATTTCCTATTTTCAATTTATTTTTTATGTTTTAATAATCTAAGCAGAGTGCGATAACGCCTTGTTCAACTCAAAACTGGAAAAATATCACTTCCAAGTTTTTCAACAACATAATCCTTGATGGATGGTGACGGTTTTTAATTTCGTGAACCTGTCGGTTTTTTTTAACTGAAGACATTGTCGGCCAAATTTTGCTTCCCGTTGTCTCTAAACCAGGATGCAAACTTCAGGACAAAGTTGTTGGTACAACGTTGTTAGAACAGTCTTAACAGAGCATGTTTTAGTGAATTAGCCTATAATTGCTTTTAAGGTTAATTTAAAAGACTGCAGAAAGCAAAGTGCCCCTCAGTGCTACCTCTGTCGGCGACCGAATTTAATTCTCATAATTCAACAGATGGGTGTAGAAAACGTGTTGTTAAAAATATTTTAATCCTACCAAGACCTATCAAATGCTTTAAAAAGGGCTCTTAAAAACGAAAAAGTTCTAAGGTAGACGAGAAGATGAAGGTTTCACGTGGAATTATTTTATAAATTTGTCTCTAGTCGTTTGGCAGAATCCTCTTCAGTATCAGTCGATGAGAGTTATGTTCTTTTGAATGCTAAAAATTTCTTTCAAATAGAACCTTTAGATCACGAGAAAAGAGCTTTCTAATTTTAAAACTAATAATTTGTCAACAAAATTATTTATGCCTGCTTAGCCGGTGAAAGTTTAGTTAAGCTAATTGTGAATTAGTTTTCATGCGACATAAAAAGTAAGTTTATGACATTCGATTTGATAATAGATTTAAAAACGAAAATCGCAAAGAACCGATGTTATAAATGACAAATACCTAGCGTTCTACTATTAATGTTAACGTGCACTTGTATGATTAACAGGCGACGAATGGCGCATCATTCTGTTCGAGGAGCCGAAACCGCACAAGGTAATAAAGGGGCACGTGATTAGAAGTGAAGAGGTAGTTAATGAGGGGTTCTGCCGGATGATGTGTTATATGGAGCCTAATTGTGTCTCCATCAATGTGAAACCTTTACAAGGAGGAAAATACAATTGCGAATTGAATAACGCCACAGCTGATGAAAGCCAACTGGTCTTCCTTGAGCCGGAAACTTTTAATGCTTACTACTTGGCTGTTGAGGTCAGTAAACTTTTCATAGTTCCATATATAGCCTTGTTACGCCTCAATAGTATCTCCAATCAATTTGATGCTTTCGTTTAAAAAGCAAGGACGAAGCAACTAATTAAATGCTGGAGGATAGCTCAGAATGGATAGAGACTCCACTGAAAAATATGCAGCACTGAACAATGAAGCATAAAAAGAGCAAAAAGCATCCGAATGCTGGCAAACTGACCAATGTCGTAAACTGTTGTCCACGGTTGATTTACTTTCTTCATCTTTCGTTTCAATTTTTTCTCTGTTATGCCGTCGTTGACTTAATTTTTGACGGTGTTTTACGCAGTATATGTTCAACTTTCGCGGTCCTTGTGGTAAAAATTGTGTCATGTCTTTAAAATTATCCTTCAGTTACTATCTCTTTCGTTTTCAGCAGAATCCATGCAGTAGCAGCCCTTGTTTAAATAGAGGAACTTGTCAAGTTGGTTTCACTAGCAAAGGCTTCCGCTGCCTCTGTGTTCCTGGGTATGCCGGAGCAAATTGCAGAGGTACTGTAAAATCATCTTAGAGATAGAGTTGTCTTGAATTAACTACCACACCTTACTTCCCCAAAAAATACTGCCAGTAATCTACAGGAACCGTAAGGTTCAATCACTTACTTCTCCCAAATTTTTAAATCCAATGAAGTTTTGAATTTATTTTATTCGTCAGATTAAGGCAAAACGGAAGGGATTTTGTTTAAGAGATTGTTGGCTTTAAAAATTTTCTTTACACTCTAATGGATGGAAAAGATAGTTTTTACTTATCAAAACAACATTGCTGCAATTCATCGTGAGGCTCCCTTCAGCAAGTCTTTCAAAACATTTAATTAAACATTTGCCTCTCTTTATCACCACAGTGCTACCAAAATCCTGCGGCCATCTAAAAACGCTCCATCGTGAAGCAAAAAGTGGACTATACAGGATTGATCCAGACAGTGAAGATGAACTATTGCCTTATAAGGTCATGTGTGACATAACTGACAAAAACGGAGTTGGCGTGACTGTCATAAGTCACGACAGCGAAATCAGAACACAGGTGAAAGGATGTGAAGATGCAGGCTGTTTCTCGCGCAACATTAACTATACAGGAGCGAGCCTCTTTCAGCTTAAAAGTCTGACTGCTATTTCCCTTCACTGCGAGCAGTTCGTTAAGTACGAGTGCTATCACTCTAGGATGAGCTGGTACGCCTGGTGGGTGTCACGTGACTCGATGAAGATGACCTACTGGGGAAATGCAAAACCACGTGGTAATGGATTAACGTGCACTTGCGGGGTGAAAAAGACATGTACCAAAGCACGGTATCAATGCAACTGTGATGCGAATGACCTATAATAGCGTGAAGACAATGGTTTCCTCTCTGATAAGACCGATCTGCCAGTCAAGCAGCTAAGGTTTGGCGATACACGTCAAAATTACGAGCGTGGCTACCATACCTTAGGAAAACTGAAGTGCTATGGAACTGCTTAACTGTAAAGATACGCTCGTAAAGCAGTTTTATCGTTTCAGGCTCATAAACCGTGGAAAGTTAGAGAAAATTTTATCTTCAATTTAGCTGACGTTAAGGTTGACTATGGGTTCCTAAAAACCCGGCGTTGACGTTATTAAGAAGACGCTGTGATCCTTAAGAAATGCTCCTTCATTTCTATGTTCATCTAGTGTAGGGTTATTTTTGTTTTCTTTTAGTTGTTGTCATTTTAACATCTAAGTGAGTGAGAAAAAGTGCGAAAAATATTCTTATAACGCAGGCAACAAATATTCTTATAATGCAGGCAACATTAGCATTGTTCTTCTAATGCTATAATCAAATATAGCAAATACAGTGGTGCATCTTTTTTTAGGAGGTAGAAGTACTGTCATGTAAGTTCTACTGAGGTTTCAATAGAGTTTGATAGGAGTTAATTGCAAGATTTGTATAAATCGATTGTTCGTAATAGGGGTGCACTTAGGTAACGTGTAATAAGTATTTATTTGTATTGTGCCTCACATGGACGCTGCCTCTCTTAAGGTCCTTAAAAATTAATTATCAAAAACACCTTGATTTAGAGTCTTCTCTCAAATATTAATACAAATCTTTTTAAAGATTCTTTCATGAGTGTATCTGCCCTCTTAAATGTAAACAGACATTACCCGCTACAAATAACACGTAGAAAATTAATGCTATACATAGTTTTGTCATGAGCAGATTTATTCCTGACATCTTGAAATCATAGGAAAGCTACCGAATGCACTACTTTTTAGCCTCTAAATTGAGGGCAAAAAGAGTATTTCTTCTACTTACTTATAAAAGACGTGAAATTAGTGATAGCAGTTATCTTTAGACGCTGTTTAATTGCTTCAATTAGCATTAAGTCACAAGTACAACAAGTAATGCATCTATTTTAAGGTACTTTGCGATGTTTGTACTAATCTTATTGTGCTGCCAGACATTTTGCTCAAGAATGAGCTGTTTGGCTTCTTACAAAAATGGTACTACAACGTTCCTTTTTATCCTTTGTATTTTATTCCGAATCGGACCGGCATCGGCATCTGCTTGCAACGGTGAGTGTACATTCGTCTACATTCGCAAAACTATCTAAAACGTTCACCCAAAATCACATAGAAAGGGCAACTTTGACCGTTAAGCTGCGCCTCTATCAATATTGCATTGACTGGCCTCCCTTTTTGATCGCCCATTTTTGTTCAAAATATTGCATCACGAGTAGACTTTAGCACGATTTTCCACCCCATGTTACTAATTATTTTAGTTGTGTAATCTAACGGCTTCTCAATAATAATAACTTGTAAATGCTCTCCTTTTTACCGGCAGGAGTTCAAAGTGATTAAGTAAACTCTGAAAAGTTATCCTTTGTCGCAAATAAAATATATGAAAGTTCACACGGCAACCAGGTGGACAATCAGATATTGTTTGATGCTACTCTGGTTTACAGATTTAGTGAATGTAACCGAAGAAGTTACAACTCATAGACCCATTGACTATGAATTGTAACTTCTTCGGTTACATTCATTAAATCTGTAAACCAGAGTAGCATCAAACCATGTCTGAGTTGTCCTTTGTGTTTGAAACTTGCGTTTATTGGTGTCTCGACAGGCGGTCTAGTCTCAAACGCTGTATTCGATACCCGTTTGAGCCATTTACGAGTAATTGAAAACGAGAGTGCCTCCAAAAATAATTCAGAAACTGCGTCTAAAAAAGAAAAATTACTTATTGGTTTTTTTTCTTGTGGTTCCATAAAAGTGAGAAGGCAAATATCTGAGGAAAAACTCAAACCAAATGGCTTAAATCGACTTTACGAACATCGGAGCATCAAATTGATACCAGCTAATTAAAACATATCTCAAAATCATTTTTAATCAAATACTTTTAAGTACAAAGTATATGAAGTTTTTTTTGAAGTATTTTTGTCGCATTCTTGTAGAGTGACTTATCCGTTTGAAAAAGAAGATCGAAATTAAGGTCTTATTCTTTAACAGGTGACGAATACCGCGTTATCGTGTTCGAGGAACCGATACCAAATAAGGCTATAAGGGATCATGTGGTCAGTAGTGAGGAGGTACCTTATGAAAGGGATTGCCGTATGATGTGTTATTTGGGGCCTAATTGTGTCTCCACCAATGTAAGACCTTCAAATGGAAGAAAATACAAATGTCAATTAAATAACGCCACAGCTGAGGAAAACCAACTCATCTTTCTTAAAGAAAGGGATTCTTACTATTTGGCGATTGAGGTAAATTCTTTACGCCAATGGGTTATTTTAACGACATAGGAATTTTTAGAGCATGCATGGAACCACCCACTCCTTCGATGAAGAGAAAGTATGAAGTGCAGTAACTTTTGGTTGAAATGGTTTAAAAGTAAGAAAGAAGTGAAGCTGATTAGGTATTTGATCGAATCGTTTTTTTCCTTTTCAATGCATCGATCAGTTCGAGGCTTCAACGTTTCCCAAGTAACCTCCAAGGGCATTTGACCTTTTCATGTTTGGTTTGTTCAAGTACCCGCCTCGTCAACTCGTCGTGCTTCACCGTATTTTTGCTTCCAATCTTTTAAAAGTTTGAATCCCTTTCAAATCACTTCAATGCTTTCTTTTTTTTCCACAGAATCCTTGTGCTAACAATCCTTGTTTGAATAACGGAATTTGTCAAGTAGGTTTTACCAGTAAAGGGTATCGATGTGTATGTGTTCCCGGATCTGCTGAGGCAAATTGTGCTGGTATTGTAAAATTTTATTTTCAGTCAAGCTTTCCCTGTTCCTGAATGTTTAAGAAACACATCTAACTAACAAAGTAAAAAATAAAGAAAAAAAGAAAAAAAAACTGTTAATCGATACAAAAAAGCTCCTTAAAGTCCTCAACAGTTTTTACTACGAATAATAACGTTCAATCCTCCTCAATCATTTAAAATTTAAATAAAAAATTGTTAGTGTCAACGTGAACTTGCGAAATTTGTAACGGGGTGAAATTAAAGACTAAAACTGTACCTTTAATAACAAAAGCACCTTCATTTTGAGGTTCAAGTCAGGTCTGCTGAGCTTTATTAGCAACGCACCACTACCGCAGCTTACCCGCGCATGAACGGTTCCTGGATGAAATTCTATTGCTTCTCCAATAATCTCCAAAGAAGTTGTTCTCCTGAAAGCCTAGGTCTTCTAACAGAAGAGGGAAATTGTGGGTTCTTTCTGTGTGGTTTTAAATTACAGATTTTCATAAAGCCAGAAAATCAATGAATTTTATTTTAAATTGGTCTTCAAATTATTATAAGAAAATTGAGAACGTTTTGATGGAATGCATAGCGTTGTATATAGTTCTTCGTAAGTCAAAAGGATAACACCACATTTGCAGTGTTGAACTTTTTCTAATACATCATACTTACATACGACATCAACTGTTATGGAGAAGTAATATCGATTCTTGGAAAGAAATGTTCGATAAATTAATGTCAGCCACATTCAGGCAAACAATCTAATGACAGGAGTCTCATTTTCAATAACACTTCGCATTTTTCTCTGCACAGTGTTATCAAAATCATGCAGCGATTTAAAGAGGTTCGATCTCAAAGCGATAAGTGGAAACTTTTTGATTGATCCTGATGATGAAGGAGGATTGACTCCTTACCATGTCACCTGTGATATGAGTGACAAAGACGGAGTGGGCGTGACAGTAATAAGTCACGACAGCGAGAACAGGACATTGGTGGACGAATGTGAGGATCCGGGCTGTTACTCACGCGACATTCATTATACGGGAGCGACCTTTTCTCAGCTGGCAAGCGTAAACAGAGTTTCCTTATTTTGTGAACAGTTCATAAAGTACGAGTGCCCAGGCTTAATTTTTCATGATAGGTAGAACCAAACTCGCAACTGGTGGGTGTCACGTGATTCTATGAATATGGCTTATTTGGGGGGGGGGGGGGGAGCAGCGCCTGATAGTGATAAGTGCGCATGCAGGATGAAGGGCGCGTGTGCAAAAAGAGGCGATCGTTGTGACTGTGACAAGAATGACCTTAAACGGCGTGGGGAAAGTGGTTTGCTCACTGAAAAGAAACATCTGCCAGTAAAACAGTTGCGGTTTGGTGGTGTCGATGTTCATAAGAGGTTTCACGAGGTGGGCTACCATACTTTGTGAAAGTTTAAGTGTTATGGACTCGCCTGATTAAAAAAAAAAACAGTGCTTTTCTACTGGTATGAAACTAAAATCGTAGCTCAACTGTTCGAATCAGCAAATCAACATTAATCCACATTTCATTGTTGTAGCAACATACTGTGATGGTACGAAGGTCCTCCACGATAAGGGTTTAGTATACCTTGATCAGCCAGGTCATAAACGAATACAAGATGTTTTTTATCTTTAAGAAATCAGAGTATATTCATCACTCGATAGAATTATGTATTCTCTCATTAAGAATGAAAATATTTGACAAGGCTGTACACCATCGCTTAAGGCTTAAACAGGTGCTTGTGAAGCATGTTGCTATTTATGATACTTAATTAGTACAGATGTAAAGTTAATGTCCTTTCCCACTATTTTCTAAGGGTGATTCGCTGCAGCTTAGAGAAATTTCAGGTGATAAACAATAAAAAAATTATTACACATATTTCTTGAATAAGCGCCCACGCTCAAAAAAGCGCCCTCCTCCGAATAAGCGCCCACCCCTCAAACATTGTCAAACATGTGCCTCTCCTAAATAAACGCCCCCCCCCCTCCTTCCTCACTTTCTCAGGCAGCAGGCTTACTACAAACACCTGTTTGTATTGCCTCTTTATTTTTAACTTTTCAAGCTTTTCAAACTATAGCGGAATCAGTACTGCGATAGAAGATTGTTCCAGCATTTTTCGTTAAAGCCACTTCTGTTTCTGCTATTGTGATTGCAGAATTCCTTTATATGCGTTATCTGTTCTTAAATTTTTTTCCTTTTGACTGCGCTAAGTTAATAGGCGCCCCTCTCAGTAAGGCGCTCTCCTTCCAATTAGCGTTCACCCTTTCAGTCGAAATTTCGACTTTCTTGTTCTGACTCGAAAAACAAAAAAAAAGAAAACGTTTTACAGGTAGAATCTCTCTTGTGGCTGTTCCGCACGTTCTCGCCTATCGCGTTCTATGTAGGTTGAAACGAAATTTCCGAAACATAATAGCTTTTGGAAAAAACTTCGTTTTTGAAAAACGAAGAAATATTGCATCAAGGATGCATAAATTGAAACTTCCGTAAAACAAATTAATATGACTCAGTAGGCGGGTTTAATTCATAAACTTGTTATTGGAATTGGTGTATTCTTAAGTCTTTCGAGGAATATTACCTCTAATATTCTTGAATTAAATGAATTGAATGTTGACTTTATGGAGGACTCCGGTTGTCACTCTGGTGGTTCAGAAAGCATTCCATATCAATAAATAATCACTCCACCTGCTGCATTTTAAGTTCATCCGGTCTGAAGCGATAACTACTAAGTATGAAGTAGGTGGTAGCTGCAGTGTTTTGAACTGTTTTACCAGCGCCCTCAAGTGTTAGCACAAGAATGAACTCCTCGGATTATTTCAAGAGGGGAGCGAGAACTTTTCCTGTTATCCTTGGTATTTTGCTCGGAATCAGATTAGCATCGGTTTTTGCTTCCAATGGTAAGTATCATTCGTTTGATAGTTATGAATTAAAAACTACAGTTCTACAGATCTTTTTTATGAGGATTTTAGAAGATGTTAAATAGCGTGAGAAAAACAGGAGCACCTGCTCGTGAAGTTTTGGGAATTATCCACATGGATATTTCCAAACTTCCTTTTTTAGAGAGTGTCGTAAACAACGTGGCATATAAAAAACACTTGGGCGAAGGAAACGAGAGTTCAAGACATCAAAAATGCAAATGAAGTCGTAGAATTTCACTTGACACTCTTTTTAGTCTTTATTATAATCAAACCGTACTTTATCAACTCAGTACATGTTCACAACCTTAACGGTAGCTTTTAATGATTCCTCGAGTACTTCTTATCCTGCACAAGGAGCAACGCTAAGTTATTGGGGAAATTTGGGTGAGAATATACTGCATTATGAAATTTTTATTGGGTTCTACACCAGGTGACGAGTTCCGCATTATCATCTTTGAGGAACCGTTACCAAATAAGGCAATCAACGGTCACATTATCAGGAGCCAAGAGGTAACAAATGAGGGGAGCTGCCGGATGATGTGTTATGTGGAGCCTAACTGTGTCTCCGTGAATTTAAGACCCGTACACGGAGGAAAATACAAATGTGAGTTGAATAACGCCACAGTTGATGAAAGCAAACTGACCTTCATTGAGGAAGTGGGCGCTTACTACCTGGCTATTGAGGTAATGTTTAACGATTGAATAATAGAAGAGGGTAGATTAAGTTGCCCCATATATAAAGAAAGAGCTGCAATTAGAATACGTTTCTGTTTTTGAAAATTAGAGAAAACAAAAACTAAAATAAAAACAACAAGGCGATTCGAGGCGGGTCAAGGAAGCTTGAGGCAGATAGATCATTTAGTAGATCTTTGTCTTTCCTCTAAACTATTTCAGGAGGATGAAAGAGAAGAAAACTTAAGATAGCGGCTTCGAAGTAGGCCAATAAATCATAACAGCCATGCACGGACCAAGTTTTTCATAAAAAAATTTGCATCTCATTAGTACAGACAGGTTTCGCGGAAACTGTTCTGTCTTTGTACCATAAATAAAATCTGAACGGATTTGTTCAGAGCTTGTTTCCTTCGCTTTTATTCACCTCATGTCTATATTTAGTTCTTACAATTTAGATTTTGGCTATTTCAACAGAATCCCTGTAGTAGCAGTCCTTGTTTGAATAACGGAACTTGTCAAGTTGGTTTCACTAGCAAAGGGTTTCGATGTGTTTGTGTTCCCGGATATGCTGGAGCAAACTGCAATGGTATAGTTAAATTCTCTTATGATCCTATTCTATTGGCTTAACTCCTGCACGAATTGATATTAATTTGACTTCAGAGTATCAGATCTCACATTTCCTCCTCCGGGGCGCATTTTATTGGTCGCGAGGTTCAAATCGTTCCCTTTGCCATCATTTTTTTTCGAAACCGAACTGGCTCTCAAGATTTGGGGATGTTTAGACGGAATAAAGAGCTGCAATTATAACTTCGTAAGTCAAAAGGATACACAACAACGTCGTGCACCTTTAATGATACCCTCTACTCATCACATGTACCATCAAATGTTATGGTATCGATTCTTGGAATGGATTGTTCGCACGTACAGACAAGGCATTTAACCGAAAACAACAGCAGAAAAAAAATCCAATAATAACATTTTTATTTGTAATCATCAATGTTCCCACTTTTCCCTACACAGTGTTATCAAAATCTTGCAGTGACTTAAAGAGGCTCGATCCCAAGGCGAAAAGTGGAGTCTCGCTGATTGATCCAGATGGCGAAGGAGTATTAAAACCTTATCGCGTCACCTGTGACATGAGTGATAAGGACGGAGTTGGCGTGACAGTCATAGGTCACGACAGCGAAGATAGGACACTGGTGGACGGATGTGAGCCTCCGGGATGTTACTCGCGTGATATTCATTACACGAGAGTGACCTTTCCTCAGTTAGCTAGCCTTTCCAGAGTTTCCTCGTTTTGTGAGCAGGTCATAAAGTACGAGTGTCGAGGTTCAATTTTTCATAGTGATAACAACCGAACGTACGCCTGGTGGGTGTCACGTGATTCTATGGATATGAATTACTGGGGCGGAGCAGCACCTGATAGTGATAAGTGCGCATGCGGGATAAACGGCACGTGTGCAAAAAGGGGTGGTCGTTGTAATTGTGACAAGAATAACGCAATGACGTGGCGTGAGGATAGTGGTCTGCTCACTGAAAAGACACATCTGCCAGTTAAACAGCTGAGGTTTGGTGATACAGAAGCTAACTCCGAGCAAGGCTACCATACCTTGGGAAAGTTCAAATGTTACGGAATCGCCTGATCTGACAGAAAAAAAAGAGAAACGAAAGAAAGTATTAAGCTTGGCAATTCCGTATGACATACCTGTATACTGTGATCCTAAACAAATATCTGATATGTCTATCGACCTTTTCATTACTTACTTTTACAATTAGTTTGAAGGCCCACAATGGTAAAATAATACTTGATACGGTAAAAAAAGTACCACATTCTACCCTTTTTTTCAATGAGGTGTAAAAATTTCATTTACAGACAAGTGAAGAACTTATTTATGCATGGTGATTATGAAGTACTTTGTAAGTTTTCTACAAGTAAAGGTACAGCTCGGTAATCCAAACCATCCTTTGACGTTTATATAAAATGGGAAGACATAAAGAAAGACTGTAAGCATTACAACGTAAATTTCCACTCACCACTGCGAAATGCTGTTTTGGATAGTCTTTCACGCGACCCCAAGCGCATGTTGTGTTTCCTTTCCCTGAGGACGAGGTCGAGCTACCGCTTCCTCGTTGTTTGTATTTGCCTTCGTTGACGTGAATTTTGCGTTTTCTAGAAATTGAAGCTCTTGCAGGACTGCTAGGAGTTGCCCCACCGATGCCTTTTCCGATGCCCCTATTGATTATTAGAGCAGTAAAAAATACATGTGCCATCAACACTTTCGAAAAATTGCTTAACATTTTATTTAGCGAAGTATACTGTTGATATTTCGGCTTTACAACACTATTGTTTTCCGCAACTATAACTGATATGTTGCTATATGAAGTATTCAATTTGCTTCTCCGCTGACCACTCGTATTTTGGTCTTTTCTTAATCCCCCACTCGTCGCCCGCGATGTAGTAACTCCCTATTGTTGGAGTCAATAACCACTGGATGTAAGCGCCCGTTAGATAGATAGCTGCTGTCCAGTTCGTGGGCGCACGTGTTATTTTATGAATTATTTGTAAGAAAGTACGACATCCTTTGTTTTGACTTTTTCAATAAAAAACTTTTTAATAAAGACCTTTTTGATTGTTTGATCAGTTTCTAATTCTTTGTTGACTCAAAAGTTGCCAAGGAAGGCAAAAAGTTGCTGCAGGTTGCTCGCAGTACAAAAAGTTATTGAAAACGCTAAAAGTTGCTCAAAAGTTGCCGAGAACAATCTATTTATGCCTATTGCTAAGGCCTAGGAATCGTATCTTTAGGAATGATTCAATAATTAATATTAGACCCCTGCACGCACTTTAAACCCTTGAAAATTTTCAAGCCGCTCTCTCCATTAGCACCTCAACAAACTAGACAGCGAAGCCGATAAAAATGTCGATTGCTTTTGTGTCGAAATATTGCGTTGAGTGGCTAAAAGCGTCTACCGTCTCTATCATCACCTTCTTTCTCATTAGCATAACAAGTGGAGACAGTGCTGATTCCAAATGTGTACCCTTTGGACCACAAAAAATTGCCAAATATCCTTTGCAACTTAACTCCGCCGATTCATGTCATGCTAAAAGACAGTTTTGGTGACTGCCTGAGCTACTTATAAATTGAGCTACTTATAAATTGAGCCACTTATAAATTGTGCACTTATGCAGGAATGGCACTAAGTTCATTAAACGAGCTTATGAGTTTTCAATCTCTCAAAAGCCTCATTCGCTAATAACTTTAAAAAGTTTACATAGCTTTTTGAGCAATTTTTCTTTGGCGTTGATGTTGTTAAATATATGTCTTTCAATTTATATATAGGCAGTGCCGTTGGTTTTCGAATAACTGAAGCGGTTGCACCTGTATGACTTTTAGATTTTGTAAAAGGACTCGAGTGGTAACCTAATCACAGTACATTTAAAGTCATTTCTATATGTTTAGGGAGGAGGACACGCAATTTAGAAACTTTTTGAAGAGTTCTTGACTATATACTAAAACATTGACTTGAGAGGCAGCTAGTTAGCTTTTATAGCTACAACACGGTGTCATTGTTTAAACTGACTGTAATTTTGATAATGTTAAGGCTGACTTTTGTCAAAGCTGAGTAAAAAGTTTACCAAACAAACTATTAGAATCGAATCGAGGGTGGGGTTGTGGGGATATTAATATTGCCCTGATTAAAAACCAAACTCTCAGGACATGATAACTTACAACGAAGATTATTGCCATTATTTGAACCAGTTGACGCATATCTTGGGGGCCACAGGGTTAACAAGCTTTGATACTCATCCCTGAGGGTTCTAAATGCTATTTTTCTGATACTTCTTCAACTTTTTTTATATTTGCGTTTTGTCCTCTGGTGTAAAAATTCTACTTCTACGAGAAATACACTTTACCTCAGTTATTACTCTGACTATGAATCTCATCTAAACATTATATGAGAAGACTCTCGGTCTCGATCAAGATGAGATCGAAAAAATATTACCTTCATTATCAACTCTCGTTTTGATATATCGAACAGACCTAGTTATTTTAATTTCAGTTGAATTCCTGATCACTTCAGGTAATTTTAGATCTATTGATCTGATGACAGGGAAGCTCGAATGCTAACAAACTCCAATGGCAACAATTGAATAAAACCACTGAAAGAAATCTTAAGAGGAAATGTTTTGGCGATGAAATTCAAAATTTTGACAGAAAGTGGAAACTGAAAAGCCTCTGTGTTATTATCAAGAAATGCAAATAAGATAGGCATAATTTTGATAATAACATGTCATTTTCGCTTTGACTTTGAACAAATATTATACCTGCCGGACTACAGTCGGATCCCGCGTCATCTTATTTTGGGATTTTCAAAGTGTCATCACGAGAGAGCTGCCTCTAAATAATATTTTGCTATTTTAGATGAGCACTAAAGGAATAATAACAATAAGAAGTCAGAAGGGAACCACATCAGCCAAGTGAATATAGGAAGCAAGTTTCTGAATAAACTGTGGTGCTGCGTCGGTGGGGGGTGGGGGGTATTATAGGATAGTTAGAGGCTCTAAAGCTGACATTCCAGGCGTTAGCCCTTCGTAAAAGCGAATGAATTGCTCAGGCTGACTCGTATTGGAAATGAGAAACTTGAAAATTGTGGAAAAAATTTGTTGAAGTACACGCTTCGTCAAGACAATTGTGTCAAGACAATGCCACAATACAATTGGTCAACATGGTAAAGAAGAGAGTGCATAGTTTCATCGATTTTACGGGCAATTTCCTTGAAAATTTAAAGGTGTGAACTTCCCCTAGATATGCAAACACTGCCACCGTGGTTCCTTTGAAGTCATTCCTGTTATGCGTAGACTTGTTAGAGAAGAATTAAGTGCATTGCATAGTTATGGTAATGACTGTTTGATAAATAATGCCTTTTTCAAATCGTTTGGAAAGTTTTTTTCTTTTCACTAGCTTGCTTGCAAGATATTGAATCAGTCATTTTGGTGTCATATCATCGTCCAATATGGCATAACATAATGAATGGAGTTTAAAAGTTGTCATGACAATAGAAGGAATGCAATCATTATGCTATTGTCTTCGGTTTCAAAAACAATGTTCAGAGTTGCCGGAAACTATTTTTAATCATACCTTATACAGATTGGAGAATATGAGTTATAAATATAAATGCCTTTGTAAAAACCAAGGTCTTTTTTAAAAGGACTTGTCCATCGGACATGAAGACTGTCATATATGTTTATTGACTTAACAGTTATTGCGTGCACAACGTTATAATTGTTTTTCAAAAGTTTCCAGCCTTGAGAAAAGATAAATTCTCTCTGTTTTCTGTGATTGTGATATTGAAAAAGAATTTTCATTTCGATCTACACTTTTTACCGGGAACTCTGGTCGGAATACTGATAAGTTTTTTGAAGACCAGTACAGCATCTTCAAATTAACATTTCGTCTCGAAAGCATCTATTTCACCTGCTCTTTCGGTTTAAAGTAAAGACAAATGAATTAGCATAAGCTGTGAGAGCTGCAGTGTACTGCCAAAGGTGCAATTTGACCCCTCTGGCCGTAAACCAGTATCCATAAAGATGAATTGTTCGACTTATTTCAAGATTACAGCCACAAATTTCTCTTTTACCCTTTCTCTTTTGTTCGGAATCAGATTGACATCGGTTTTCGCTTGTTCTGGTGAGTTTGAATCTAAATGTCGCAATAAATTCGCAATAAATTGCTACAATCGGTATTTTCCTGACTTTCATTTATTTTTTCATTGTTAAATAATCTAAACCTTGTTCAACTAAAAAACTGGAAAAATTTCACCGCCAAGTTTTTTAACACTACAATTCTTGATGGTTGGCGACGGGTTTTTAATTGCGTGAACCTCTCGGTTGTTTTTAACCGAAGACATTGTCGGTCAAAATTTGCTTCCCGTTGCCTCTAAACCAGGATGCAAACTTCAGGACAAAGTTCTTGGGCAACCTTGTTAGAACAGTCTCAACAGAGCATGCTTTAGTAAATTAGTCTATTATTGCTTTGAAGGTCAATTTAGAATATTTCGAATTAAGACTGCAGAAAGCGGAGAGGTGCACCACAGTACCCCAACTGCTGACAACCCCAAAAATTAATCCACAAAATTCAACAGATGGGTGTAGAAAACGTGTTGTTTAAAATTGTTTAATCCTGCAAAGACTTAGCAAAAAAAGATTTATAAAAACCCAAAAGTTCTAAGGTAGACGAGAAAATGAAGGTATCGCGTGGAATTATTTAAAAATTTTTCTCCATTCGGTTGGTAGAATCCTCTTCAGTGCTTCGACTTTCTTTCAAGTAGAACCTTTAGATCAGGAAAAAAGAGCTTTCTAATTTTAGCACTGACAAGTTGTCAACAAAATTATCTATGCCTGCTTAGCCGGTGAAAGGTTAGTTAAGCTGATTGTGAATTAGTTTTCATACTACATTAAAATTAAGCTTGTGACATTCGATTTGATAGTAGATTTAAAAATGAAAATCACAATGGTATAATGACAAAATTCTTAGCATTCTACTATCAATGTTAACGTGCACTTGTATGATTAACAGGCGACGAGTGCCGCATCATTATGTTCGAGGAGCTGAAACCACAGAGGGCAATAAAGGGGCACGTGATTAGAAGTGAAGAGGTAGTTAATGAGGGGTTCTGCCGGACGATGTGTTATATGGAGCCTAATTGTGTCTCCATCAATGTGAAACCTTTACAAGGAGGAAAATACAATTGCGAATTGAATAACGCCACAGCTGATGAAAGCCAACTGGTCTTCCTTGAGCCGGAAACTTTTAATGCTTATTACTTGGCTGTTGAGGTCAGTAAACTTTTCATAGTTCCATATATAGCCTTTTCACGCCTCTCTAGTATCTTTAATTCGAATCAATTTGATGCTTTCGTTTAAAAAGCAAGGGCGAAACAATTAATTAAACGTTGGAGGATGGCTTAGAAAGGAAGAGACCAAGCTAAAAGTGAGAATGCAGCACTGAACAATGAAGCATGAAAACAGCAAGAGGCAGGAAGGTTTGCAGTCTATCAAGTGCACATCCGAATGTTTGCAAACTGACCGATGTCATAAACTGTTGTCCACGGTTGATTTATTTTCTTTATCTTTCGTTCCAAGTTTTTCTCTGTTATGTCCGGCGTCGTTGACTTAATTTTTGACGGTGTTTTACGCAGTATATGTTCAGCTTTCGCGGTCCTTGTGGTAAATGTTGTGTCATGTCTTTAAAATTATCCTTCAGTTACTATCTCTTTCGTTTTCAGCAGAATCCATGCAGTAGCAGCCCTTGTTTAAATGACGGAACTTGTCAAGTTGGTTTCACTAGTAAAGGCTTTCGCTGCCTCTGTGTTCCTGGGTATGCCGGAGCAAATTGCAGTGGTACTGTAAAATCCTCTTTGAGATACACTTGTCATGAATTAACTACCACATTTTACTTACCCAAAAAATACTGCCAGTAATCTGCAGGAACCATAAGGTTCAACCGGTTACTTCTCCCAAACTTCTAAACCCAATGTAGTTTGTAATTTATTTTAGGCGTCAGATTAAGGCAAAACGGAAGGAATTTTATTCAGGAGATTGTTGGCTTTAAAGGTTTTCTTTACACTCTAATCACGTTACTTTTTATATCAATTGTGATGGAAAAGATAATTGTCAAAACAACATTGCTGTAATTCATCGTGAGGCTCCCTTTGGCAAGTCTTTCAGAACTTTTAATTAAACATTTATCTTTCTTTATCACCACAGTGCCACCGAAGTCCTGCAGCCATTTAAAAAAGCTCCATCGTGAAGCAAAAAGTGGACTATACATGATTGATCCAGACAGTGAAGGTGAATTGCTGCCTTATAAGGTCATGTGTAACATGACTGACAAAAACGGAGTTGGTGTGACTGTCATAAGTCACGACAGCGAAAACAGAACACTGGTGAAAGGATGCGAAAATGCAGGCTGTTACTCGCGCAACATTACCTATACAGGAGCGAGCCTCTTTCAGCTTAAAAGTCTGACTGCTGTTTCCCTTCACTGCGAGCAGCTCGTTGAGTATGAGTGCTACCATTCTAGGATGAAGAGGTTCGCCTGGTGGTTGTCACGTGATTCAAAGAAAATGACCTACTGGGGAGGCGGAAAACCTGGTCGTGATGTCAGTTATGATGGATTAACATGCGCATGCTGGATAAAAAAGACATGTGCTAGAGCGGACTATCGTTGTAACTGTGATGCGAATGATCGACAATTGCGTGAAGACAGTGGTTTCCTCTCTGACAAGACCCATCTGCCAGTCAAGCAGCTAAGGTTTGGAGATATCGGTCAAAACAACGAGCATGGCTACCATACCTTGGGAAAGCTAAAGTGCTATGGAACTACTTAACTGTAATGATACGCTCGTGAACCAGTCTTATCCTTTCAGGCTCATATACCGAGGAAAGTAGGAGTAAATTTTATCTTCAATTTAGCTAACGTTAAGGTTGACTGTGGGTTCCCAAAAATCTAGCGCCGGCTTTATGAAGAAGACACTGTGATCCTTAAGAAATGTTCCTTCATTTCAACGTTCATCTAGGCTACGGGTATGTTTGTATTCTTTTTGTTGCTGTCATTTTAACATCTGAGTGAGTGAGAAAAAGTGCGAAAAAAATTCTTATAACAACATTGATACAACCCATGGAAGGGATACTTTCACTGTGATGCAGGCAACATTAGCATTGTTCTTACAATGCTATGATCAAATTTAGCACATGCAGTGAGGAGGTAGAAGTACAGTCATGTTAGTTCTACTGAGGTTTCAATAGAGTTTGATAGGAGTTAATTGCAAGATTTGAAATCGATTGTTCGTAATAGGGGTGCACTTAGGTAACGTGTAATAAGTATTTATTTGTATTGTGCCTCACATGGACTCCGCCTCTCTTTAAGGTCCCTAAATATTAATTGTCAAAAATACCTTGATTTAGAGTCTTCTCCAATATATTTGAACAGATCTTTTAAATATTCTTTTGTAAATTGTCTGATTTTTTGATATTAATAGAAATTTTTACATGCTGTGACCTTTTTCTCACCCGTAATTAAATAGGAAATTTTTGATTCGTTACTGAAGAATCTCATCTATGTTAATAATCTCATGAGTGTATCTGCCCTCTTAAATGTAAACAGTCATTACCTGTTACAAAGAACACGTAAAAAATTAATGCTATATATAGTTTTCTATTGAGCAGATTTATTCCTGATATCTTGAAATCATAGGAAAGCTACCGAATGCACTACTTTTTAGCCTCCAAATTGAGGGTGAAAAGAGTATTTCTTCTACTTACTTGTAAAAGACATGGAATTAGTGTTAACAGTTATCTTTGGACGCTGTTTAATTGTTTCAATTAGCTTTTAGTCACAAGTAAAACAGGTAATGCTTCTATTTTAAGGTACCTTGCAATGTATGTACTAATCTTAATGTGCTGCCAGAGATTTTGTTCAAGAATGAGCTCTTTGGCTTCTTACAAGAATGGTGCGACAACGTTCCTTTTTATCCTTTGTATTTTGTTCCGAATCAGACCGGCACCGGTATTTGCTTGCAATGGTGAGTGTAATCTTACAGTGAATTGTAGTTCTGGACTTTTAAATTCTATTAGAAGATTTTACAAGGTGTCTATCATGACAGGAGATAACCGCCTTTGTATCAATGAATCGCGACGAAATTGTCCAATAAACCCATAATTATGGTCTGGTCATGAGGGTCTTGGGGGTATAGGAACCGTACCATTTTCTTAGCTGATCGAATCCAAAATTTTATTGTTTTTCTGAACTTATTTGTGTAAGTGAAGACGTTTTCACCTCCTACTCTCTCTGTTTCGTTTACCCAGAGCGACCTACCCTTGACACTGATTACCTTCCATAAAAGGTACATGCAGTAGTTGATTATTTCTTATTGAGTCAATCCAAACTTATGATACCTTAACCTTAGCTTAAATGTCTGATTCCATAAATCCACTATAATGTTAAATGCATGATTTCAAGTCTTTTAATAATTGATTGTGTTTTCGAACTCCTCAAATTGTTTACATTCGCAAAACTTTCAAAAACATTCGTCCAAAATAACATAGGAAGGGAAACTTTGACCGTTAAGCCGCGCCTCTATCAATATTGCGCTGACTGGCCTCCCTTTTTGATCGCGCATTTTTGTGCAAAATATTGCATCACGAGTAGACTTTAGCATGATTTTCCACCCCATGTTATTAATTAGTTTAGTTGTGTGATCTATAGGCTTCTCAATAATAATAACTTGTAAATGCTCTCCTTTTTACCGGCAGGAGTTCAAAGTGATTAAGTAAACTCTGAAAAGTTATCCTTTGTGTTTGAAACTTGCGTTTACCGGTGTCTCGACAGGCGGTCTAGTCTCAAACACTGTATTCGATACCCGTTTGAGCCATTTACGACTAATTGAAGACGAGAGTGCTTCCAAAAATATTTCAGAAACTTCGTCTAAAAAAAGAAAAATGACTTATTGGTTTTTTTCTTGTGGTTCCATCAAAGTGAGAAGGCAAATATCCGAAGAAAAAATCTACCAAATGGTTTAAATCGACTTTACGAACATCGGAGCATCAAATTGACACCAGTTAATTAAAACATGTCATGTCAAAGTCATTTTTAATCAAGTACTTTTGAGTACAAAGTATATGAAGTACTTTTTGAAGCATTTTTGTCGCATTTTTGTAGAGTGATCCGTTTGAAAAAGAAGATCGAAATTAAGGTCTTATTCTTTAACAGGTGACGAATACCGCGTTATCGTTTTCGAGGAACCGATACCAAATAAAGCTATAAGGGATCATGTGGTCAGTGGTGGGAAGGTACCTTATGAAGGGGATTGCCGTATGCTGTGTTATTTGGAGCCTAATTGTGTCTCCATCAATGTAAGACCTTCAAATGAAGGAAAATACAAATGTGAATTAAATAACGCCACAGCTGAGGAAAACCAACTCATCTTTCTTGAAGAAAATGATTCTTACTACTTGGCGATTGAGGTAAATTCTTTACATCAATGGGTTATTTTGACGACTTAGGAATTTTAGAGCATGCATGAAACCACCCACTCCTTCGATGGAGAGAAATTATGAAGTATAGTAAAAGTAAGGAAGAAGTGAAGCTGATTAGGTATTTGATCGAATCTTCTTTTTCCCCCTTAATGCATCGATCACTTCGAGGCTTTAACGTTTCCCCAGGTAACCTCCCCGGGCATTTGATCTTTTCATGTTTGGTTTGTTCAAGTACCCGCCTCCCGAGACAAAGTTGTGTTCAAATGCGCTACCCAAGTGTCGGATTTAATGATGAAACTGTTTTTTGCAAAAGGCAACATCAGCGACCGTGACTTTCAGTTTGACTTTGTAAACCTTTATTCCATGCCATCCACTCGCAAAAGTGAATTATTTACCTTTAAACATCTTTACATATAAACAATAGCCTCTATTTGGCGCTAAAATATGTATGAAGATTTGTCCGCGGATATTGTCTGTTCCAAGATGCGACGTTTTTTATCTATTGTGTATAAAACCCTTCA